>NC_090177.1:33300067-33522567 GCF_024679245.1 Pseudorasbora parva
GAACACTTACAAGCAAACAATGCAGGGGCAAATGTATTGCTGTCATTATAAACATAACTTAAAAGTTGGTAGAGGTTAAACAAATCCTAGTTAATACATGATCTGTATGGACTAGACGCCATGGTTCAGCACGCTTGTGATTTGCGGATGAATTGCAAGATTAACCACCATAGAGGGAAAGTTTAGAATTTGCACACGTTTTGTCTTGCCAGTTTATACATTTAAGCGACTATAAACCATTCCAGCGTTACGATACTAGAGGCAAAAGAGAATGTAATTTTGTATTCGCACAGTTATCTGTGTGCACAGCTACACACAAGGAGAGTAGCATTTGAAATAGCGCACAAACTTCAAATTGATATTTTATTTTTATTTTTTTGCATCTTCTTGCACTTGGATGGACACATACAGACAAAAATGTAAAAATGCCCAGCTGAACAAATATTCTCATAAAAGCAGTCATTGATATCCAACGTGATCATAAACAGTTGAGAAATAAATCAGATGTGTATCATTATATTGGATCCATGCATTATCTCTTAAAGTGACAGCAGCAAATATTAATCTATATAAATGTATACAGTGGACAACCACAACATGCAGTGTTGCTGGCACATTGCCTTTACATTTTCACGCCCCTAAACATGCCATGAAACAAAACTAACTGTTTGGTTGCGTGACATGTCAGTCAAATATCCTCTTGGGCAGTCCTTGACCAATGAAAGCTGCAATAGATTCCATAACTTCTGTCGTCAGTCTGGCAACGCGAGACTACCCCACCCCCAAGTTTTTTCTTTTGAGATCCGAAAAATGATCCAATCTGTGACTCAAAAAACGTAATATGATCTGAAACTAAAAGTCACTATAAGTCGGTATGAAACAGAAGTTGCGATAGTCTTTTCTTCCCTATTGTGACAGCTGCGCAAAGAAAAACACATTATCAAAATGAGATGTCTTAGAAGTTAAGATCGCAAGGGTTTTTTTTTTTTTCTAATCGATTATAACAAATAATGCAATATTCCGTAAAAATAAGAATGGCCCAAGCCGCAGCTGGACCCTTCTCCACCACAGTCACTCACATAGTTTTACATTAAAATACAACACTAGTGGAAGTTCTGAATGGCTGGTAACTTAAAGGGTTAGTTCACCCAAAAATGTAAAATTCTGTCATTAATTACTGTCACCAATGTCATTTCCTCTCTCAAGACCCATAAAGGCACTAAAGACATCGTTACAAAGCCCATCTCACTGCAGCAGCTCTATGACGAGAATAGTTTTTGTGTGCAAAAAAACGAAAAAATGACTTATATAGTGATGGGCCGATTTCAAAACAAAGTTTTGAACGGTTACGAATCAGTGAATTGATTCATGATTCGGATCGTGTGTCAAAACTGCTGAAATCACGTGACTTTGGAGATCCAAATCATTAATTGATACGCTAATTCATAACGGTTCGAAACTTTGTTTTGAAATCATCCCAGAGATCAGAGATCATTTTCATTTTTGGGTGAACTAACCCTTTAAGAAGACAGCTGTCTATGTAGGGATTGGACTGCAGTGCATCTCAGCAGGGTTAGAAATATAGATTAAGTGTTTTGGATCCGGGCTCTGCATTCGGTAGCATTAGCGTCTGTGTTAATGCTGTTCATGAAGTCATTCCCACACAAGTGCTGGAAAAACTGGAACATAAATTAACCTTTAGTCTGTGCTCCACCAGAAACAACCTGTCTGTTTTAAAACATAACAGAAATACAAGCCCTGGTGCTATTTGCAGAATAATTGAGAAAGGAAAACAGAGACTAGGCTAGTCCCCTAGTCCACTCAGCCAGGTGCTGTGGTTGTACAAGACAGTCAGATCTTACAGCTCATTGTGATTTTGCACATTTAGGTAATGTGTTTCGATGTGTGTGCTGACAGTTCCATTTGTCATTAGTGTAGTGCTCCACATGTGGTTTGGCTTCTCCTGGGGAGCATGAGCTGGTGGAGTTATTATGGATCTTAATACACCAAGAGAGGTTTGCCATCAATCAAATGATCATAAACGATTAAAATCTAATCAAAATGACCGTTTTCTTAAAGGGATAGTTCATCCAAAAATGAAATGTTGATGTTTATCTGCTTACCCCCAGTGCATCCAAGATGTAGGTGTGTTTGTTTCTTCAGTAGAACACAAATGAAGATTTTTAACTCCAACCGTTGCTCGTATAATGCATGTCAATGGGGTGCATTTCTATGAGAGTAATTACACATAGACATACAAATCCATATTAAACCCTGTGGCTCGGTGCGACACTTTGATGTCTTAAGACACAAAGTGATCAGTTTCTACGAGAAACCCAACAGAATTTATGGTATTTTTTTAACCTTATATCAGATGAATCTCATCCAGTATTCCCAACGGCATTACTTCCTCCAAATAAGGTCAAAATAATGGCGTGATCATAGATATGTGTACATAGATGCCTCGACTAACCACGCAGGCACTAATCTAATAAGGAATATATATGATTGCACCAGGATTTTGACCTTCTTTGGCCCAAGTAATGGCACTAGAAATATTAGATTAGATTTGTCTGCTATGAGGTAAAAAACAAAAAACAAATACTGTTCTGTTTCTCGCAGAAACTGATCATTTTGTGTCTTAAGACATCAATGTGTTGCCACGAGCCGCAGGGTTTAATATGGATTCATATCCCTGTGTTTTTTACTCTACTGTATTCAGCCTCCTCTATATGACTGCTGGCCCTTCAGCTTTTCATGCCTCATTAACCATCTCTTTGTGTCTCTTTCTCAAACGCTCACATCTGATTAAAATACAAAAATAAATGTAAAGACAGAGTAGCGAGGTTGGAAACACTGACTCAGTGATTTGGTTCAAAGCAAGCTTATTACATCTTAATTGAGGTAGAACCCCACTAACGTCCAGGCTCATGGAGAAAAGCTCCATGCTTACAATTTAATGTGACCACATTGTTAAATCTGTATAACTTAGGGCACAGTGTCACATTGACGTAATGCCAGGGGGCGCCAAGGCAGGAAAGGAAACCGTTATGTTACGGGAATATATCGCCAAATGTAAAGTGCTGGATATGTATCTCACTGCATATAAAGATGTCATCTCTCATTGACTCTTTTTGTAACCATAATAATGTCAGCATGATTGTGTCTGGTTGTATCACATGTTTTGGCTGCCACTGTTGGATTACTAAATAATCAAATATCTTGATTCAACAAGAAATGTTGATGTTCTTATAGATTTTCGTCATCCTGGACTTATACCACATCCTAAACAGTCACAACATAACAAGGGCCCAGCAGTGACAATCAATCTGTCTGCCCACAGTGACCGTGAAACTGCAGCGCAATGTGATACGATCACATCCACAATCGTTCGCAATCAGCCATGATCAATGTATTCAGTGAACGACAGTATCCCATTACAATGGAAGCTTGTTTCCACCACAGAATAAAATATTTTAAAAGATAATTGTGACCTTTTTATGTCACAATCACGCAATTCTTACTTTATAACTCACAACTGCGACTTTATATTACACAATTCTGAGAAAAAAAAGTCACAATTAACTTTTTTATTTGTTATTCTGTGGCAGAAACAAGCTTCTATAAATTACCGATTGGTTATCAGCTATCATGATTTGTTGAGTAGTATTTATCTGGTCATGTGATTTCAAAATGGCTGCCCCCATGAGGTGACCGACCTTTAAATAAAACGTTAAAAAAATAAGCTTATAGTCCACTTAAACACAATCAACTGCAAGGTCCCCTCGATTTTTGAACGCACTGCCAGTATCTCAAATCAAATCAACAGCCAATGAAAAGATCCAAATCTGTTACACTTGGATGCATGTAAAAATATGGAAGAAAAGATCTGTCAATAATTCCATTTCATTGTGACTTTAAAGATAGTACTATTCATTTATATATGCACATGAAAAAAAATTAAATGAGAGAAAAATACTGAGTGGACCTTTTTAGCAAGTCATAAAAAATCATTTCCATCAGTGTAGAAAGTCTGACAGGGTTTTTGAAACATTAATGAGTTAGGAGAGAGGGAAAAAGAAAGAGAGAGAGGAGAAGAGGGGAGGCAGTAATGTTTGATGTTGGGATGTGATTTCCATATTGGGTCACCTATTTAGGCAGCGAGTGTAATCCATGACAAAAAGCGTTTCCAGGTTTCTGCAGGGAGAGTGAGTAAGCCAATCGGCTGCAACCTACGCAACGCACACACTCGGATTCGAGTTCCTGCGGCAGTCGTGATGATGCAAATAAATGCCACAACATCTGCATCCGTACTGATATATTTTGGGTTTCTCAATCTCTACTTTTTTGTCTCCAGACAGGAACACTGGAATCCAAAACTCAGCAGGACGTCTCGCCCCAGGATGACCGTGACAGAGAGGGTCGTGGAACTGCCCACCTCACTTATAAAAACAACAACAACAGTCCCCCTCCTCCTCATGCCAGCACGGGTTCGGGTTACCAGTACCCATACACCACCCTCTGCAAACCTACACCTGACGCCAACATGGAGGACTGGGCCAGCAAGAACCTCAACCAGCACACGCAAGGCCTGTTTCGCCGGCGCGTCTCCATCGCTAATATGCTGTCGTGGAACCGAGGCTCCATTAAGAAACCCATGCTGATCACCAGCGACCGCACCGTCAAGAAGGAAGCCTGCGAGATGTTCAAGCTGGTCCAGGCCTACATGGGCGACAGGCCGGCTAGATTGGACAAACGCCACGTGGCCCTTCAGGTGGTCACGAAGTGCTGGGGGATGCAAGGCTTGCGGGACGAGCTGTACGTGCAGCTGGTGCGGCAGACCACTGATAACTTGAGTTTGAGGAGCTTGGAGGGGGGCTGGGAGTTGATGGCCATCAGCTTAGCTTTCTTCTCGCCCTCGCCCAAATTTAGACGCTATTTGGAAGGCTACATCCAACGACACCTTGAGCCCAGTAATGATAAGAAAAGTAGGTTTCTTTTTTCTTTCTTTCTTTTTTTAGATCACTTGGTTTGATATTGTATATCTAATGTATTGAAATTCATACATTTGTAAGTGTGGCTTAAGAGTCCAAATACTCCGAGGCCAGTGTATGTCTTGGATAGTCCTGTGTTTTTGTTTGTAGGACAGGGAAAGGACACACACAGGGGAGTGTTTATGTTTTAGGCTGTCCCATATGGATTCAAAACCTGAAACACTCATATACATACAAACAGAGCGCGGTTAATATTGGTTACACTTCTAAAATGATTATGGCATCGTGCCTACCCAAACAGGATATAACGCTGTAGAGGAGAGAAAAATAAAACTCTGGGGTTATGGCAGGTTAAACGTCACACAGGTCGTGGAACAATAAAGTCAACTATTGTTCAGATAGACGGTTGGAGCATATGAGTGTTCAAAATTAACCGTGTATCTTGTTTCTTGTATCTGACAGTACTTCAGCACATCACGGAGCAGCAGGACATAAAAAACAAGAAGAATTCAAAGTCCAGAAAAAAGAGGAGACAGAACAATGAGGAAGAAGATGAGGAGGGTGAGTTTATGTTGGAATGAGTCATTTCTACACACACACACACACACTCAGGGAAACACACATCTCTTTGAGAAGAGATTTTGGACGTATTGGACAACATTTAGAAGATTTGGCTCCTTTCCAATTCAAATTTGGCATTTGAATTGAATGGGCACCACCCAAAAGGAAGTTGAGTCTCTACATGTCCGTCCCTCCGTCCATCATTCTCTCGTTCTATGTATACCTACTGTACATCCAGGGTTTGCTGCTGAAAATATCAACACACAAGGCTATTTGCTGGGTTGTAATTCATAAATAAGGTTCTGTCTCTTTGCATGGCATAGCTATCAGAGCTCTTCCCCTAAAAGGAGTCTCAAACATTAGCAAAACAACATGTTTAAGAGGGTCACACACAGTCTGAGAGAAATGCCACAGTCTTTAAAATTCAAACACATTGTTTTCTATGACTCCGGCTGTTCAAAATCATGCCGCACCACAGCAATATCATGCAACTGCGGCCCCAAATGGGCGTTATCGTGCTGGTGGGGTTACCATTTTCGCAGACTGGCCTCTTCTGCTGAACTGCTAGCTGTCAACATCCGGATTAATGTGTTCAACATTTGCTAGTTAGTTTTTCTCAAACAGAAGCTTCAAAATAACATCTAGCATCTTGCAACATGACATCATGACTTTGCGTAAACATACACGCCACTTTCTAAAGCCAAGTGGCGAGTTATCTGTGCGCATTTTGAGCTATCCGTATGTATGTCTACGGTGTGTGATTCCGCGTGAATCTCTACACGTAAACGAACCATCATCCCCGCATGTATGTCTACGCCGAAACGAACCATTATGTGTGTGTGTGTCCACAATGTAAATGGATTAGGTTTTGTTGAAAATGTAAAAATGCAGAATGTGTCTTGTGATGGGTAGGTTTAAGCCTAGTTCAGACTGCACGATTTTCAAACTCGTCGGGTCACTGCTCTATTCACACTGCATGACTATCTGGGGTATCATTCAGTCACTGCTGTGTTCACACTGACCGATGGTTTTACGACAGAGGAGTTCACACTGCATGACTGAACAAGAGGAAGAATTGCCGACAACTCTCTCTCTCCGGTGCGCAAACTACGTTTCCCAACTACACGTGCAAAGTGACAAGTAAACAACGCGAGATCACACGTGAATCAGACCGGAGTTCTCGTGCGAGACTTGGAATTGTTATTAAAAATGATAAACAAAAAAAAACAAAAAGTTTGCTTCAAATTGTATGTGTGCTGATTTGTGGAGAAAAAGAAAAAAATATTATGGCGGAGGAAATTGTTGGAGAGACAGAGGGAGCCAGGATTGTGTTCTGCAAAGACAGTTTGAGGTAAATTACAATTTTGTAATGCGCTGCTGCTGTGGCTGGATGTGCAAATGTTTGGCCTTTGTTTCTGTTTAATAGAATTGTAAATATATCTATTAAAATACTGATATTCTGCTCTATAACTCCTCCCTGAACATCCTGCTGCCCTGTATCTCACTCTTTCATTGGCTGTCAATTTTCAGTCAGAACGCAGTTCACACAGCAGGAGTCTCAATCGCCGACAGGTCCAGATATTTAGCATGCCAAATATCTCGTGGGCGTCGGCGATTCTCTCTGATCGCGTCTTTGATCATTCACACTGCGTGATTGTCACTCACGTGCACGAGCACCGATTTGCCTATGATCTCGGGCATTTGTCAGCGATTTCACAAAACCTGTCGGGGACTCAAAATCGGGGCAAAAATCGGGCAGTGTGAACTAGGCTTTAGAGATCAGGGTTGGGTGTAGGCAGTCGTTATTGTGATTGACATGGCCAAATGAAATGTTTAGAATCGGTTACAGGGCATATCCGCTGAACTCATCACGATTGGTTGATGAGACGCTACCAGGAACGCCCAATAGGCGTTCTTGTTGCATGATGGGAAAGCCCAAGCCGCAGCTGGACCCTTCTCCACCACAGTCACTCACATAGTTTTACATTAAAATACAACACTAGTGGAAGTTCTGAATGACTGGTAACTTAAAGGGTTAGTTCACCCAAAAATGTAAAATTCTGTCAATAATTACTTATCCTAATGTTGTTCGACACCCGTGAGACCTCCGTTCATCTTCGGAACACAAATGAAGATATTAGTGTTGAAATCTGATGGCACAGAAAGGCCTTCATTGACACCAATGTCATTTCCTCTCTCAAGACCCATAAAGGCACTAAAGACGTCGTTACAAAGCCCATCTCACTACAGTGACTCTACAATCATTTTATGAAGTGACGAGAATAGTTTTTGTGCGCAAAAAAACAAACAAATAACGACTTATATAGTGATGGGCCGATTTCAAAACAAAGCTTCGAACAGTTAAGAATCAGCGAATCGATTCAGGATTCTGATTGCGTGTCAAACTGCTGAAATCACTTTTTACGAATACGATACAAATCATGAATCGATTCGCTGATTCATAACATTCGAAACTTTGTTTTGAAATCGGCCCATCACTTTATAAGTCGTTATTTAGTTCTTTTTTTGCGCACAAAAATGTATTCTTGCCACTTCATAAAATGACTGTAGAGCCGCTGTAGTGAGATGGGCTTTGTAACGACGTCTTTAGTGCCTTTATGGGTCTTGAGAGAGGAAATGACATTGGTGTCAATGAAGGCCTTTCTGAGCCGTCGGATTTCAACACTAATATCTTCATTTGTGTTCCGAAGATGAACGGAGGTCTCACGGGTGTCGAACGACATTAGGATAAGTAATTATTGACAGATTTTAATTTTTGGGTGATTTAACCCTTTAAATGTAGTAGTCATATTGGCTGTGAGTGAAAAAAAAGTTGATTACATACCTTATATACCTTCAAACATCCACATGTATATCTACTGTAGCTGCTTATATGATTTTAGTAATGTGATAGCAGCCTTAACTTTGATGGTCTAGTCAAATCCGGAAATACATAACGTTACAGAAGTTAAATACGCTACGAATACGGTTTCATGATGTCTTTCATGTGCTGTAAGGTAAGGCATCTTTGATCTTTAACTGAATGACAAGCTCCCAAACGCACTAATATGCAGTGTCCAAGGGGGTTTGGTGTACAATAAGGGAATCTTCCTGGTAGCACGTTTTGTCTGAGGGAGAGTATTAATGATGCTTTGGGTCCGCTGGTGAAGGAGGACCACTCAAAGAGAGAGCAGCTGGCCCAGCACAGAAGGGGAGTATCCCCCTCCTCTCCCCTTTCTCACTCTCTCTTTTAGAGGCAAGATTAAAGCTTTGAGCAACAAGACATTCTACAACTCCCACGCTTCCCTGGCCCAATTCCAGACTGCTCAGGCAGAGAGGGAGCGAGTTTGTTGGTTGAGAGGCAACAAAGATCCTGAGAACGTCTTTCAGTCTTGAAGCGGCAGTGATAGGAGACGGAGAGAGAAAGAGGGACAGGCATATTGAGACAAAAAACAGAGAGTGGGACATTTTTATCAGGTTACACCCTCAGTGGCTGCCATCCAACTTAACTCTGCGAGTTCTTTTATACCTCTTCTGTACTCCCCGCGCACACAGCCCCGCTGCAGAACAAAGAGTTTGACGAGACAGCTCTGCGTGGGCATTTAATAATGCAGCTCCAGCCCGTCCGCGGTTAATCACACCGTCTTCACAGGGGCAGTGCCACACGAGACACGCTCACTTCAAGTAATGGCCACTGTCATCGTTTGAGGTGGAATTGCAAGGATAAAATGTACCAAGATATTAGTTAGCACTGCACACGTTTAGTTTAGTACACGTTAGTTCTTTAACTTCTGTTTAAATGCGATTCTCTAGCGCATGACTTTTCTTTCAGCTGGCTGACTCCGGTCCATTTCATCATTTTATTGCTGCTCTATAATTGACTTTGATGAAATCGTTGCACTGCCTGATATATCACAGTGTGAAACTCAGTGGGGAGTTCAGAAACACTCAGCGTTCGACTGTTGGCAGACTGCATTTCATATCTGAAATGGGAGCTTGTATGTTGAACCCGCTGGTTCTGGTGTCCACTTAAGTGAAGAGGTTTTTAAAGCAATTTTGAATCATTCAGGGTATAATGTTGCATCCAAACCACCGATAATCATTGACCCTTACCCATAACTTTAGGACTTTCTTCTGTTTATGTCATTGTGATATTTATAACATCATACATTTAACTTGGCTTACAAAGCTTTACTGTAATTCTACTATGCTAGTACGTGAACAGAAAAAAAAAAGTATTCTCCCAGTGCAGTAAGTAAAGGTGTATTCAGTAGCTCTTTATCCCTGTTATTTGCATGTACCGATAACACTACATCACAGATTGCTCCTTAAGTTTTGAATGTTTGTTTTCTGTTGGATTGCAGCAGACTTGGTTTCATTTGTTACTGGCCTTCAATCAACAAGACCACAATCTTTGACCTTTAAGGTCAAGGTTACAGGATGTGTGGGAGGACTTATGGTGGCATCAGCGATTGTAAAAGTGATAAGCTACAGCTAAGCCAGGAAAACACTGGCTAATTCCAGCGTCATGCGTGTATGTGGAAGCCAAACTTCAGGAATCTTGTTGTGGTTTCTAGTGCAGGGGTGTCCAATCCTGCTCCTGGTGGGCCACTGTCCTGCAAAGTTGAGCTCCAACCCCAATTCAAAACACCTGAACCAGCTAATCAATGTCTTGGGCATACTAGAAACTTCCAGGCAAGTGGTTGAGGCGAGTTGGAGCTAAACTCTACATGACAATGGCCCTCCAGGGTCGAGTTTGGACAGCCCTGTTCTAGTGTATGGAAAGTACAAAGGAAACAACTTCTATCGGTTTACTTTAGTCATTCCAAAGCATTGTTTTGTCTGGATTGGAACAAAGTGACACCTCTGCACCTTCCTGCTCTCTTCCTCACTATGATGGATCCTGGGAATGTTCTAGAATGGCAGAAAGAATAGGGCTTTACCATTCACTCGTAATAAAAAAACATATATTTTTTTTTTTATTAGCCTTTAGGGTTCCATAAAGATCCATTAAAGGGGGGGTGAAATGCTGTTTCATGCATACTGATCTTTTTGCACTGTTAAAGACTTGGAATCCCATACTAAACAGACAAAGTTTCAAAAGTTAAGGTGGACGTTTGATGGGAGTATTTCTTTGTCAAAAATACTACTTCCGGTTAGTCATAAGTTTCGGCAAGTTTTTTGAGATCATGCGTCCCCTTTGACGTTAACGGGGGCGGAATTTCCTTGTATGGGCCTTACGGACAATTCTACCGGAAGCGCGTGAGAGAGAGCGAGGGAGAGAGCGAAAGCAACAGCCTACGCCCATCAAAGCGCTGGCTTGTAGGATGCTGGACAGGTGACAATTACACATAGCACATAACAGTGTCACCAAAAAAGTGCGTTTTTGGTTGCCAGACCAAGACAGTCCTGCACAGATTCCCCAAAAACCCCGCGTTAAGGCAACAGTGGATGTAATTTGCTTTTCCGGATCAGCAACTGAGTTGCGCGAATGTTTATATCTGTTCGCTGCATTTCGGTGCCGACTGTTTCATAAACAAGGCCCAGCTTGACGCCGGCTTTTCCCAATCGCCTAATGCTGAAGGATGGAGCAGTCCCAACGTTAGAAGGGTGAGTGAGACTGCTTCAAATGTCTGTGTTTTTTTTAGTCCGCTTACTGTCTACACAAACCACGCGTAAACACACAAACACACATGCACAACTGCACTTCCCACATGTACACCTTCAAAGACAAAAATACGACGATATAATTCAAGTATAAATATGTAAATAACACAAGCCGCTAAGCATATTATATAGTTAGTGTATAACTTGTAACTTACCACATAAAGACGTCCTGCTCTAGTCGTTTTTGCTGCTGCTCCTGTTCAACTGCAGCCTCTGGGTCTGATTCCGGATCATAGATGTATGGCTGTATCTGATTAAAAGCCATATTTTTATTTTGAATAAAGTTTTTTCCCGCTGTTAGGGATGACACAGCTTTACGACGCACTCGACTCAACACACAGCGCGCTGCTGCACACGTCATTCTTTAGCTCCGCTCACACGACACGCCCCCACCCGCTCGGCTTTTTTCGGAAAGACTCGGAACAGCGCATCTTTCTTATATAATTATTAAAAAAATAAAGACTTTTCGGAGATATGCAGGATGCAATGCTACTCTATAGGTACTCAAGATTGACATGACACTGACTGAAACTGAGTGTTTCACCCCCCCTTTAAAGGTTCTTTATGATTAAAAGGGCTCTTCACACAAAGAAAAAGAAAAAGGTTATTTTGGGAACTGTTCACTGAATGGTTCTTCTGTGGCGTTGCTGCGAAAAAAGCCTGCAGGGCTGCAAAAAGTGTTGCAGGGTCTCACCAGCTGTGTACCAGTGCCGTGTGCCCCAGAAGAGGGCATTGTGGGAAGGGCCGGAGTTCAGGGGCCATTTTTAAAGAGAATAAACACTTTGTTATATGATGAAGCACTGTTTTTATTTTATTTTTAGTAATGCCCTTTTACTCTCCCACAGTTGTTTCAGGATGTGGGGGTGTGGCCTCCTCTGAGGTTAGAGGTGCATTGTGGGGTTTGAGAGGGGGGGCCTTTATGGGCTCAAAGAAGTGCCGTTACAACATTCGCACTGTTTGTATGCAAAACAGTCCTCTATCTGCACGTTTCCTTGGTTCTGTTGAAGTGTCCAAACTGTCATTCTTTATCTCATAGAGGCTAATGATAAAAGTGTGTTTAACTGAAGGATGAGAAGCTGTACACATTCACAAATTACACTCATCGCTCATGAGGGAGAAGAGTACAGTTGGGCTGGATGGTATGATGGTATCATAGCAGTGTCAAACAGTAGAGATCCTGCTGTATATATAACGCGGTAAATATCATTTAGGAGGTTATGATGAGGCAGATTGTCTTTGTTATTCACACAAGTATAACAAAGACACATGGAGGAATGTGAAAATAGAGTGTGGGACGTGTCCCAAACAAGAGGAAGAACTTTGTTGTAGGGCTCAATGTGACGGTTGCTGAGCACGTTTGCTGTTACGAGCAATGTCAGAATTTAATGTGTTAATAAAGAACTCAACCGGGGATTTGTATTACGTTTTAATAAAAATATTAAATGTGGCTCAGCCAATCAGAATTTAAAATTTTAAAAGTTTTTTAGTAAAACCTTTTAAAAGTGTCGGGTCATTTGTTTTTATTTAAAACAGGTAGTATTGACATTTTAGAATGTTAAAAAAAAAATTCTTTCAAATAAATGCTGCTCTGGTTTATCATTCTATTCATCAAAAGATCCTGGGAAAAAAAAGCCTACAAGTCTGATGAAACCATCAAAATGAGGAAAATATTTTATATATTTAAAATATGAGGAAAGAACAAAACACTAAACTTAAAGCATTTCTCTGACAAAATTATTTAGCAAAAAAGGAAAATAGTTATGTTTTATTTTACAATGGAAAAACAAAGTTTACAGGAAAATTATCGCTGACACTTGAGTTACTATTTATTTAATTGTTTTTCTCTTATTCATAATTTCTTTGTATGACAGTCTGGCCAAAATTTTTATTTGATTGTGTTATCACAAATACAACAATTTACTCTAAGCACAACTCAGCAATATGCTTACAAAATCTTTCAACGCAATTGACAGATATTCCGTCTTTTATGATACAACACTTCGTCAATTTTTCTCGCTTTGAAATGAATGAAAACTCAAATATGGCTGTTGCTGATTATCATTTGCACAATGAGAGACGCTGCAGTGACACCTTGAAGTCACTTAACACACTTTAAACAAGCGAAAGAAGCGTTTGATGAAACATGTTCATCAAACATTAAACAGCATAGAAATAAAAACTGCATAGTGTTATTGAATGAAATGTCGACCCATGACGAGCTATAGGTTGTGAAATTTTGGCGATGTTGATGTACTCCATCTACTCCATCAATGTTTTGTTCTAAATGCAATCCAGATGTAGACTTTGACAAAAACATGAGTTAAGTTTTTGTTCAAAATGTTGTTGTTTTTTATTAAACTTTCCCACATTCAACTGTTGATAATAATAATAATAAAAAAATACATTTGATCTTTCTTTTTATATATTACATGTTTAGATATTCATACAACAAAATATTCTGGGGCCCATTAAAATGTTTTGTGAATGCTAAAATGAGTTCATAATATTAGAAGAATTTCCTTGGCCAGACATATTACCAGTAATTTAAGTATGAGGACTGATGAAAAGATGGAGGGAAGAGGGTCATACATTAGGAAATTAAATAATACAAATTGTTGAAGAGGGAGAAGAGCATGTCACAGAGAGGTGAGACAGATTCTTGTGAAATACCTGACCTGCTCGTTTGACACAAGTTTACAGCTCCATACACTCAAGAGTCATCCAAACAAGAGCTGTAAATCTCTTAGTGATTCATAGATGTGCCTGGTGGCAGTAGACAGACTCATACAGACCTACCTGTTCCTGTCAAGTCTGATATCGGGAAACGTTGACTTTGACAACAATCTCACAGTCATTGTGTGTTCGTCTATTTTGTGAGGATGTCTTTCAGACATTTAACAGAGAAGTCTCGTATCCTTATTTTCTCCATGTTTGATGAGTAAGTACAAGACACAACACATTTTGCCAGCACTTAAACATGCAAATATAATAGCTTTCCTTGTTTCATTTGACAGCACAATCCATTCATTAGTTATTTCAGCTGCTAAATTTAAGAAGTAATGCTAGTTTTGTTTGTTTGACTGAGAATTTAGTCTTGTCCGATTTTCATCTTCAACATATTTTTCCCATATAAAGCTGTTTCTCCCTCGTCCCCTCTGTGTGTTTGTGTGAGTAATGGCTGTGAAGAGCCCTGAAGCCTCTCTGTGTCTGTTCTTTCTGTCTCTCAGGCTTCAGTTCAGCCCAGTCAAACCTCAGTCACCTGTTCGCTGTAAATCTGTTTCAGACCCGCATAACCACGTAAGGTTGTTCAGCCAAAGAATGAGTCACATGCCAAGGAGAAAAAAGAGAGGGAACTGTTTTGAGAGAGTGTTCTTCTGTTTAATGAAACGGATATCACCTCATATGTAATGCATATTAGCCAGCATCACTGGTAGCTCTATCGATTTCACTTTAATATCAGCGTGAGCGATATTTCATCCGGCGTAGCATAGATTCCATTAGTACGTTAAACGCTGGTTTCCTGTAACAGTTAAACTTCACGCCTCATGTACCTTGTAGCTGTGAGGAAACATTCACATCTCACTCGAAATGTTCACTTCCAGCGTTCACCCAGCAGGACGATGAGCAGTCATGCTTAGCAAGACTGAGGGTTTCAGTTTTCGGCTGCTGGAAAACACTTATCCGCATATGAGTCACTGAAGCTGGTCTATACAGCGAGAGAAGAGGCTCTGTCAGGTTCTGGATCGACTAGCAGCTACTTGTACGACACGTATGCCTCATCAGTTTTCTCTGTCTGTCTTTGTTCAGTTCTGCTGTAAAGCAGCTCTCTGAGTAGCATCAGTGTAACAGTGAAAACTAACACCATGTTTTCAAATGATATCTCCCAATGGTAACATGTACACGGTGAAATGCAACGGTCCTAGTACTGAGCCTTGTGGTACTCCATATTGAATTTGTGGTTGATATGATACCTCTTCATTTACTGCTACAAATTCATAATGGTCAGATAAACTATGCCAATGCACTTTCACTAATGCCAACAAGTCTATTCAAAAAAAAATTTGTCTCCAATATATTTCAGCAACTCTAATATATTTATTTGTTCTGACAATGCTGTAAAATGTTGTTCATGTTGTTTCTGTTTTGTGAATGGAACATTGAAATCATATTGAAATGCCTGCAAAGCCATATAAAGGCTTTTCTCAACTCCAAAAATGTAGAGAATGAGTGGATTGGCATTGTTTCTAAAGACTTCTTTATTTAGAAATCCTTCAGTAAAATGTTTTATACTTAGGATTTTGATACAAATCAGAAGATTCATTCACAAGCCAAACCACACCTCCCTTTCAGATCTTTAAATCCTAGCAAATTTGACAACAACAACAACAAAAAAAAACATTTGGTCACTCAGTGGTCAGTTATGCTGTTTCCTTTCAAAGTTCTGTAATTGAGCAGTAATATTTCATATTAATTGTCTTTGACAGGTCTTCCCATCAGCACTTACGCCAAGTACTGTTACCGTAAGCTGCAAAAAGTGGCCATTACTGGGGGCAAGAAGGTAAGAGTTTTTTATTTATTTATTTTTTACTTCATTATAAGTTAGTTTTTTAATTAAACTTAACATATATATATATATATTAATTGAATTGTTTATTATTTTATTGATATCAGCAGTTGATTTATTTAACTGTGCTGCTCTTTTCCCTATTTTTAGATTTAAATAAGCTTTACCTTCATCTAAAGTAAAACGTTAAAGACTATAAAATGTATTTGCAGATTATTATTACAATGTTGTGATGTTGAAAATAGCATCACATTTTAATATTGCCCATTTATCGCTTATTGGCCATAACTTGAATATCATTATCGATTTAACATATCGGCCAAACGTATACTTGCCCATCAGCTCTGATCTGCATCTAACGCTGTTTAAGTTCAATAGGCAGGCAATGGTTCTTAATCAGGTCTTGATTGCAGCATTGACTCTAAACACACTCACGGACTTCTAATATGGTTTACCAGACACATGAAGTTGGATGATTCCATCACGTCAAATGATAATTGAAAACAGTTTTTCCTGGGAGTTTTGTTTATTTGTAGATGCCAGCTCTGCTGTTAGATCAAACCCAGGAGTCTCCAAATGGTCAAAAGAAGCAGTATATGGCACAGCCGTCTAAAATTGGTCACATCTGTGAGCAATCACAGCACCCGGCCTTTAGGAGCACACCATGAGAATTACTGATCCACTAACCCAAACTAAGAAGAAAAGGTTACAACAACCCCCCCAGGTCTTCTATAAGCATCGTCCATGAGTTCCGTCCATGCACACGCTTCACTGGTAACGGCACTGGCACTAAAACAAGCTGTTTCCCCTCCCTATTTGTCCTTTCACCAGTCCCACCCTGTAATCAGCCATCCCACCTCTGTCTCCAGCGTTTTTACTGGGTGGGCTATTTTTACCCTCGCACCGCACAGCTATATATTATCCCGCTCGGCGCTGTTGTTCCATATTGTGTTACAGTTCAGATGGTGTCCGTCTGTTCCACATAGTTATGAGGGAAACACATAGTCTGATCAACAGATGCTTTGTGTCAGTGGCTTTTTGGCATTCAAAACTTGATTCTGTTGTGATGCGGTTTTGAACTGGAATAATTCAGCTAATAAGGACGATTCTGTCATCATTAATCGTCATGCTGTGTTCCACACTTTTTCTTTTTCATGCAGGAAAAAAATATAGTGAGAACACACTGCCAAAAATGTTTTATATTTTGTCGTTATAATGCACCAACAGGCGCAATTCCACCACTTATTTGCGTGTCCATTGAGTGTTGTTATAAATAAGTGTCAAATTTGTTGAAAATGTCTCAAATTTGTTGAAAAAAAAAACCATGCACAAATTTGATTGCATTTTTTTGCCCCTTACTATCAAAATTTTGACATGTGAGCTTTAATATTTGGCCAACAACCTATTAGGCATGTGCCGATATCAATTTTTCATGTTGCGATTAATTGATGAAGTTTTATCACGATATACGATTTTATCACTATAATGAAATAAGTTGCAAAAAAAAAAAAGGGTTGCCATAGCATAACAGCTTTAAGAACTATTTTTGTAAGAACAAAAATAACTGAATGTTTAAATACAATAATGCACCAAAAATATATACAGCTCTGGAAAAAAAATTAAGAGAAATTTGAGAAATCAATGTTAAGTGGTCTCTTGATATTTTTCAGAGCTGTAAAAGTACAATTTTCAAACAGATTAAATTGCAAAAGAATTAGGCTATAAAGAACAACAGGTAGGCTTACAAATTACAATAAGGTCTCATTATTTAATGCATTAACTAAGATTGAGCAATAGCTACATTTGGTACAGAAAGTATAATGTTTTTGTTAATGTTAGTTAAGAAATACTGATCATTGTTAGTTTTATCTTAGGTCCATTAACAAAGTTATTTTGATTTTGATTTTAATGTTATTAAACAGTAACTAAGAAATTAACATAGAATGATTCATTCTTTATAAGTATTTTTTCATTGTCAGTTTGGTAATAATGAATTAACATGTTAACTAATGAAGTTGTATGTCTCAAAGTTTTACTGAACAATAACAGAACGTTCTAATTTTTAGGGCATGTATTGTAGTCCAGATTAAAACATAAAAATGTTTAAGTTTGAAAATAAATAGCCTATTAAGTATTTGGTGCTTTGATGAACAACATTGAGATTACAAAAACGAATGGATGTTTTAAAAACTACACGCGTTTTTGTTTGTTTGCGGGGTTCCCGGGGTAACAGCCGCATTCTGCAGTTCATCAGCGCCCTCTGCTGTCACTGAGCGGCACTTCAGCAGCGCGTCTCCTTCACCGGTTCAGTCATGTGCAAACGCACGTTGGGCTTGTTTATATCTGAGCGCTTCCATTTGACGCAGAATACAGCGGTGTTGAGCATTTATACGGTTGATGTATTCTTGATGAAGTATTCTTGAATGCATTATAAAAAAATTATAAATTGTTAATAAATTATTATTTACGATATTTTAAAGTGCCCACGATAACAATATCGTGCATATTCATTAGCGTGATAAATCGCATTATCGAAAATCGGCACATGTCTACAACCTATGATTCCAAATGTCCTACTGTGGTTTAATCTCGGTCATACTAATGCTGTTGAAGATATTCGCAAATGTTGTTTTAATGCTGGAATCAGCAAGGATTCAGAAATCTAAGCAGATGTTGATAAGTCAACCACATCAAAAGTTATGAGCATATAAATATTTGATTTCACCACAAGGTGGTGCTGTCTCGAATGACCCATTCCGAGTTTCGTAATGATGCGCTAATCCGTCTAAAAAATACAATGGCCGGCCGATATGATAAACATTATATAAGCGCTATTCAAGGATGGTTCAATTTATCAAAAGGCTTTTGATAACTTTTTTGCCACCACATTCTGAAGATGATCTGATTTTTATGAAAATTGGAGCAACCGTCTAGGAGGAGTTCAGAAATGTTATACATTTTTTTGGCAGGAAAATGTTAATGACAGAAATTGTTTCTAGCCCTTATGGTTCAGAAATTATTAGAATAAATGTAAGTTAAACTTTGGACAGTTGGAGAAGCTAGAGGGATTGATTTTCCATAACAAAAATATTAAGCAGCACAACTGTTTTCAAAATTGATAACATTCATTAAAAAAAATTCTTGAGCAGCAAATCATATCTAAATGATTTCTGAAGGATCATGTGACACTGAAGACTGGAGTAATGATGCTGGAAATACAGCTTTGCATCACAAGAATAAATTACATGTATTAAAATAGAAAACACTAGAAAGCATAATAAAATAAATTCACAATGTCGCAGTTTTTACTGTATTCTTCGTCAAATAAATGCAGCCTGGGTGAACATAAGGAACTCCTTTCAAAAATACTTAAAACATCTAACCCCAAACTCTTGAATTGTAGTGTATTTATAACCATTTACATTGTTCATCCCTGGTCTACATCATATGAGACTGCTCCATTTTCAATTGTTTTAGTCAAATTACAATATATTATATCTTTGATTTGAAGGATATGCCTGGTTCTGTCTGTAGGGTCTGAGGAAGCCCACTCTGGAGGAGCTTGATCACGGCAGGACCGCCATCGTGACGCCATCTCTTTTCGGCAGCGCTCTGGAGGAGATCATGGAGAGGCAGAGTGAGCTCTTCCCCGACAGGAGACTGCCCTGGGTGCAGGTGCAGCTCTCTCAGTGTGTACTGGCCCTGGGTGGAGCCCAGACGGAGGGCATCTTCAGGTGAGACCACATACAGAGAATCAGGAAAGAGGGCCGTCATGGTCTTAAGAGTTTTATATATAGCAAACTCAGTTCTTGTTGGTCTAAATGGCCATCCTGAAGTATAAAGAATTTGTGTTCCCATTTCTTCTTTATCTGTTTTTCTCTCTTCATCCATGATAGAGGTCTCTACTATTCCTGATGTGTTTTTTTTCTTCCCCCTTTCTCTTATGAATATGGCACTTACTGTACACCTTTCAATTGTCTTGTCTTCCCTATCAAGTCCCCATGTGTGAGGATACTTCAGAGGAAAAGTGTGTTCAAGTGCACACACTCTTAAACAAACAGTGATACTGTATGTAACAGACATGTTTTCATTAAATCCTGTGTATGACGGCCTCTCATGACACGCTCATGAGTGTCAAATTGGCTCCATCTTGTGGTCAAGTGTTGTAGTGTACAAACTGGTTCCAAATGGTTACCTTAATATGGTTTTTGTTTGCGAATGTCAAAAAGATTTTAGTGTCCCATTTGATATGGTTTAGAAGGTCACTTTACGGCTACAATGTAGCCAAAGTGTTGAGCTGGGGGCTGAGAGCAGTATTTAGGACAGGACCTTAGTGCTATTGATTAGTCCAAACACTTATGGCAATTCAATTAGGTAAATAACGTTTACAAATGGATGAATTCATGTATCATTAGCTGTCGTGGCTGAAGCTGTTGTCTTCATCTTGTAGAGTTCCAGGAGATATTGATGAGGTGAATGCTCTCAAGCTGCAGGTGGAGCAGTGGAGGATTCCTGAAAGCCTCTCTGATCCCAATGTCCCAGGTGAGAACATCAAACACGATATGAAACATTCACACACGTGTCAATACATGTGACTCAGCATTTCCAAGGAGAAATTGAGTGTGTCAGACCTTTTATAATGATAAAATAATTTAATTAGCCATTAATCATTCTGTGATTCCAGAAGTTTTGTCATACTCAAGTAAAAGTACAGATAAATCTTGAGTAAAAGTTGAATGAGTCATTTTTATTTAGGGTGAACTATACATAATATACATTGCTCAAAAAAATAAAAAAAATAAAGGAACACTTTGAAAACACACCAGATCTCAATGGGGAAAATATCATGCTGGATATCTATACTAATATGGCCTAGGTAATCGTTATGAACGAAAGGATGCCACATTGTTTGATGGAAATGAAAATGATCAACCTACAGAGGACTGAATTCAAAGACACCCTGAAAATCAAAGTGAAATTATTATGCAGCATGCTAGTCCTTGTTGCGGAAATGTCATTGCAGCAACTCAAAATGGTACTCAGTATTTGGTATGGGCTTGTATGCATGCCTGACAACGTCGGGGCACGCTCCTAATGAGACGACTGATGGTGTTCTGGGGTATTTCCACCCAGATCTGGACCAGGGCATCACTGAGCTCCTGGACAGTCTGAGGTGCAACCTAGCGCCATCGGATGGACAGGAGCACAATGTCACAGAGGTGTTCTTTTGGATTTAGGTCAGGCGAGCGTGGTGGCCATTCAATGTTATCAATTCCTTCATCCTCCAGGAACTACATAAATACATGAGGCCGGGCATTATTTTGCACCAGGAGGAACCCAGGATCCACTGCACCAGCTTTGGTTCTGACAATGGGTCCAAGGATTTCATCCCGATACCTAATGGGAGTCAGGGTGCCATTGTCTAGCCTGTAGAGGTCTGTGCGTCCCTCCATGGATATGCCTCCCCAGAGCATCCCTGACCCAGCACCAAACTGGTCATGCTGAACAATGTTACAGGCAGCATAACTCCACGGCTTCTCCAGACCCTTTCTCAACTATCATGTGCTCAGGGTGAACCTGCTCTCATCTGTGGAAAGCAAAGGGCAACAGTGGTGGACCTCCCAATTCTGGTGTTAAATGGGAAATGCCAATCAAGCTCCATGGTGCCGGGCAGTGAGCACAGGGCCCACTAGAGGACGTCTGGCCCTCAGGTCACTTCATGAAGTCTGTTTCTGATTGTTTGGTCAGAGACAGTCACACCAGTGGCCTGCTGGAGGTCATTTTGTAGTGCTCTGGCAGTGCTCATCCCATTCCTCCCTGCACAAAGGTGGGTTATAATAACTCTGATGGGTTATGGACCTTCTACAGCCCTGCCCAGCTCTTCTAGAATAACTGTCTGTCTCCTGGAATCTCCTCCATGCTCTTGAGACTGTGCTGGGAGACACAGCAAAACTTCTAGCAATGGCACGTATTGATGTGCACTCATGGAGGAGTTGGATTGCCTGTGCAACCTGTGTAGGGTCCAGGTATCACCTCATGTTACCAATAGTGACACTGACCCTAGCCAAATGCAAAACAAACGGTGACAAACAGTCAGTAAAGATGAATATGGAAAAAAAGTCAGTGGCCTCCACCTGTAAAACCATTCCTGTTTTGGGGGTTGTCTCATTGTTGCCCATCTTGTCCACCTGTTGTTAGTTTCATTAACACCAAAGCAGCTGAAACTGATTAACAACCCCCTCAACTGCTACTTAACTGACCAGATCAATATTCTGGGAGTTTAACTGACTTGATGTTATTCTCTGATTAAAGTGTTCCTTTAATTATTTTTTGAGCAGTGTATGTTGTAACTAACCATGATATATATTCTGTTGCATTTTTTTTATTGCAATATATTGTGACACAATATATTGTTCCATCCCTAGTCTATACGTTATACAGTTGTGCATGTCTTTTTATGCGAGTGTGAATATGGCTAAATGCCAATGAAAGCTGACCATGCAGCACATAGATGTAAAGCCTGTCTCTTCCTCTGTGTCAGCGTCTCTGTTGAAGCTGTGGTACAGGGAGCTGGAGGAGCCGGTGATCCCTCAGAGCTTCTATAAGGAGTGCATCAGTCACTATGAAGATCCTGATGCGGCCATCAGTGTGGTTCAGTCCCTCCCAGAGCTCAACAGACTCGTGCTCTGCTACTTCATCAACTTCTTACAGGTAACGCCCTGCAACATGAGCAAATCCTCGCAGTGTCACACAAAATAACGGTAAATATTTCAACGGCCCTTCTTTCTCTCATACCAGGTCTTCACTCAGCCGGTGAACGTGAGTAGGACTAAGATGGATGTGAACAATTTGGCGATGGTCATGGCTCCAAACTGCTTGCGCTGTCAGTCTGACGATCCTCGAATCATCTTTGAAAACACGCGGAAAGAGATGTCCTTCCTCCGCATACTCATCGTCCACTTGGACACCAGCTTCATAAAGGGCTTAATCTGACAATCACGTTTTATTCATTATTGTGTGGCATAGCTCAGAATTGAGTCATTTGAGCGAATCATCCAGGAGATGATGGTATCAGGACATTCTTCTGCTCAGAGATCGTTCTCATCTTCAAACATCACAATAATAGTTCGGTCAATGCCTAAAATTCCAGATTTGGCTCCATGTGAATCATCCTGAACTTGACTCTCATGGCTCTTCTTGAAGCCAGACTCTATTTGAACTAAATTAGTAGACTGAATTTGATTCCACGTCACAAAGATCACACATTGAAACTAAACAAACGCATGGCCTTTGTCTTTTTTATTGATTAGCGGGGAAATACATCCTTTGGACAAGCTTAATGGTAATAACACACATGCAATATGATCTGCAGTGTGTTCTCTTAATTTAATATGGTATGAGTGTTCTGATTATTTAATATCAACGGTTTGTAAGCTCAAGTATGAGTGCAGGGAGAATTACTGGCTTCAGTTTTGTGTATAATGCTAAGTGCTAGCAAGAAGAGGTCAATTAATATTGCAGAGCTGTGGACCACATAGACAGCGAAGCTTGAGGTTTGGTGCCTTAAATGGAGAATGTCCGCCTATGTATAAGATGCACAAGTTCTCATATACTTAAACTTAACTTCCATGCTTCTGCATTGTCAGAGGCTCCAAATGAATGGGTACCTCAGGCAATTTTCAATCTGTCCAGCAGTAGTTTTCCCAGTCATCCCATTTGGAGATGTGGGTTGGCTACATCAGTGATGATTAAGCAGAACTAAACAGTAGCAAACTAACGAAGATTGGCAGATCTACTGCAGGTCTGGCAACTCTCACAAAATAGCTGCTGCTCATTGGCCCACTGAAAGTTGACTAGGTTTCAGCTGATCCAGCAGCTCCGACATCAACAGATGGCCAAAAATTTGCCCAGGTTGAAGCACGGCCAACATACATGCAGTACTTATAGCTGAAGTATAATATATGTACGACTAACATCACAAAATGCTATTACAAAAATACTACTACTGGTTTTATCAAGTACTTTTTCCCTAAACACTTTTCCTGTCTGCCATTGGTCAAACATAGTGGTAGCCCTGCCCCAAACTCACACCATTGGTTGAGATGTCGCTACGGCAGGCTAGTAGCACCTAAACAAAATGTTTACACTCTTCAGGGGAATCAATCTACAAATGGCTTATTTTTAGTTGGCGCTTCATTAAGTCAGGACATAGGAAGTACTTAAACCTCAGAAAGATTACAAGGATTTTTGTGTTACTGTGGCCGCACAGTTCACCAATCAAAGGAGCAATATAATCTGTGTCCGAAATCACCCACTATAGACCTATGGTTAAGTTTACATGGCAACTATATACTAAAAACAGACAATGTTGTCAAAACGATTCCCATTCACGCGGATTTGCCAAAATGACTAAAAGGCTGTATTATGCGTGCCAGGTCAACAGTTGATGTCACTCTCAAGAAATGTCACCCCCCCCCCCCCCCCCCCAAAGACACTCCTTGATCTAATCTCATTGAGCTGAAAACAAGGTTGTGAGGGATAGTACAATATGAAAATGACATGATCTAGTACCTTTAAGTAAGTACCACTGTAAGGACTGTCTTTAACAGCCTTACTTTCATCCAGACAAAATTAAATATGGCGTCTGCCTTTGACTAAGATCTCTACTCTCTTTCACAATTCCATACATTAGTGCACTCAAAAGAGCGAATACAAAAAAACTGAGTGAAGGGCCGACAATGCTGCAAATACCATCTTCTGGCGTGATGTGAGAATTTATTTGGTGCGACACTCATGTCTGTGGTTTTGGACACCGCTACAAATGGCTCTCCCTTCAAATAGTGGAATGTACAAGGATAAAGGGGTGAGTCGCGATTTCGGATACAGCCAGATGTTACCTTCATATGTGTGTGTGCTATTAAAATGACTTACTCAGAATCTCTTCAAACTTGTTGCCATGATTGTTGTTTACCTGACAGAGAAAAATGACTATAGAATACAGTTTATGCAAATTCTGAAACTTCCATGATTCATCTCTGATATCCAAAAAAATATTATATTTGTTATTGATATAATGTGGGATCAGTCATATTTTGTATATAGGCCCTCATCTGATGAATAGTTTTCTAAAGCTTAATAGTGAAAGTCAGTGAGCCCCTGCCTTGTTGCACTTCCTCTCAGTTCATTTCCACCACCAGTGAGATCACTGATACTCATCCTGCACTCTTCTTGCTCTTTAAGGATTGTTTTGTCTTATTTTGTTCTACCTGTGTGAGGATGTGTAGGAGACAGTAGCGAATTATGACATTGATGATGTGTGTTTAAATTTGCATAGTTTCATAAAGAACTCTAAAAATAAAATTTGTAAATTTGTATAATTGTACAAAAATGGTTCTCTGAGTTTCACTTCCTTGATTTGTCACAGCCTTTCCACACACAAAATGCAGGGCGGGAGAATTACGAAACAAAGACTTGAGTATTCTGTGCATTCAAGACCGCCCGAGATCAACGATTGGCTCATCTGCTGCAAAGTTTGAGGTATAATAAAAATGGAGGGCTATGCACTACTTTTATAACATACACTGTATCTCCATTACAAAAAAGTATTAGTCAAAATTGGACGAATAATACGCTTAAGAACATTTACAAACCTCTTAAGCAAAGGTATGGAAAATTTGCTCTCATGACCTCTTGTGGTGAAGTCAGAAATCTGTTACTTTACAGAACAGTGCAAGAACAAAAACATTAAAAAACAAAAGGACAAGAGACAGAGGGGAAGTTGAGTATAGAAGCCACATTTAGTTACACCACTACATGTGAGCTGAATAAATGCACATTTCTGGCAATCTACAAAGAAATTAGAGGGAAACAACAACAACTGAAATCTGCACATATCCCTTTTTTTATCCAAACTCAATTTAAGCAAGTACATAATCAGCCAGTGTTCAAAACTATCTCCTTACCGTATCCCGATTCACAACGGTAAACTAGTAATAATGTGTTATAATCTGAGTGGTATTGTTAAATTTCTGTGGGAAATTCGAGCATTCCACTGTTTGTCTTTGCGTCATTACGTCACATCTGTACATAATGGAGGAGTCCAGCTAGTAGGCTATCGTGTGTGAGGATGCTGCAGGTGGCGGATCATTGATCATTTTTAAAGCGGATTGTAATCCAGAAAGGCCCAAATGACATCATCAGTGACAGCTGGAGATTCACCCATAGTCAAAAGCAAAAGATTAGACTGTATAGAAACTGAAATCTACAGGAAACGCTAATACGCACTAACTATAAATACCGTAGTCACGCAATGCTAATGTTGTTAACAAATCCATTTGAGAACAAAAAGTATAATAATACTAATTTAATAATCAAACTAATTGTTTGCTGTGATATAAGCGATAGTTAGGTTCAATCACTGTTGGTAGCGTGACTTTTGTCATAACAAAAGTGTCAGACAACCAGAGAAAATTCTTATTTAGGTTATACTCCATCTGTGATTCTGAAGTAGTGAAGTTACAGTATCGACACCGGCGCGGTGACTGACAGAAGTGACTTAGAAATACTTCAAAATATAGAGAGTGTCTACACGATTTGTTCTGCGCATGCGCGAAAACGTACTTTTGACGTCACTTCCTGTCATCGCCAAAAGTTTTTTGCGACAACGGTGTCACTTTTAAAAAATATATATATTATTATAATTTTTTTATTGAACAAATAAAAAAGCAAACAGCCACAGTTCAAAAAGGATTCAACAACAACAACAAAACAAATATAAACAATAGACCGAGGCAGCAAAATGAATTAAACAAACAAGCAAACAAATACATAATTAAATAATAAAAACGAACACTATATATATATATATATATATATATATATATATATATATATATATATATATATATATATATATATATATATATATAAGGAAACTATTAAAAAAAAGCACACAAAAAAACAACAACAACAAAATTGAGCAAGGGGTGACATGCAATTTATAGTAGCCTAAATTAGGTTCAAGAGAGTGAGACAGTGAAAAATATGCCAATGCCTTTTTTCCCTTTTTACATTATAAAAAGGTATATATACTTCTTGCACCGCATAGAGGACTTTAAAGCTTTGGCATTGCTGGAAGAAAAGACAGTATCTAAATTACATTTCAGATCTTTACAAAAAATAATAAAGAAAGGTTTAACAGACTTGTGTATAAAAAAAAGTAGCTAAAAAAATAAATAGATTTATAAGAAAAAAAAACTTGTCTTTAAGACTATTGTCAGAGTTATACAAAAAAATACAAATGGGACATCAATATAATTTTCTAAATTTCTTCTTCTTCAAAAAAAAAAAAGTAACTACATGAAAACAATCCCAAAAAGGTGAGGGACAGACTCATCTTCCACTCCACAAAAGGAGCAAAGGCGATCCATCCCAGGAAACATTTTTTTATATATAAATAAATTGTCCCGTGTGTTTCTTAAATGCAGACATATGTATTCTTTATATTGTAGACAAGTATGTTGAAGAAGAAAAAAATAACTTTTTCATTTAAAAAATGAAATATTGAATGCAAACAAAAACATCTGAATTTCCCAAATGGGGTCAAGCAAGTCTAAACTATTTAATCAATGTAATTAGTGCCACATAATAATAACCTTGGAATATATAGTCTACATTTGAATTTTCCAAGTGAGGTCTCGTAAATGTGGAGACTTAGATTCTTATAAAGATTTTATTTAACTAGGCTATATGGTATAAAAGCATCAAAACAACTACTTTAAGCTTACAGACTTGCTGCTTATTTGTTGTTTTTTGGTTACATCTTATAAATCAAATTGTAGTTTGCATTTGAATATCCCTCTACTAGTTTTACAAGGGTTTGATATCCTAGATGTTAAGCCTACAAATCAGTTTTTAAGGAACTTCTTCACTGTTAGTGATTATTCAATTAAGGCTTATGGGAAATTATTAGCACTTGTATTTCACCAACTGTGTAATATTTCTGTCACTAAGGAAAGTAAAGAGCTGGATGATGTCTTAAATTTTATTTGTATGATGGGTAAATATTATATTGACAAAGCAAGATAGGTGCCAGATGGTTACGTTGACAGCAGGTGCAACAATTCTTCCATTCTTACGAGACCTTTATATAGGTAACAACATGTGAACTATAGCGCCATCTCCTGACAAATACACAAACACAACAATTAACATTTATTATCAACTCTTCAAAAATCACATATTCATTGTTCTTTATTGTTTATTTTGTATTTATTTATAGTTATGCAATAAATAAAAAACTATCGCGGTACGGATCGAGTGGTAGTAATTCAAATAACTGCCGTAAATTGCTTTGCCATGTCAAACAGGAAGTAGAAACATTTTCGCGCATGCGCAGAACAAATCGTGTTGCCGGTACGGATCGAGTAGTGACAATAACCACTAGAGTGCAAAAAGTTACGGACTGCAGCTTTAAAATCAGGATATGATGTCACGCCGTAGGACATGAGTTTCAGTGGCAAAATGTTTCTATGCTTTTTGAAATAAACGGATGAAAAAAAGAATTGTCATTTTCTAAAATAGACACTTGTAAAATTATGCATGAGGTATTTATTAACATTGGTATGCTTTTCTTTTTAATAAATAAAAATAGTAATTTATTGAAGCAGGCTTGAGACAGTCAAACCATACGACATTTTTTAGATTTGGCTCAAAAAGTATTTTTATTTTATAAAAATAGGTCCATGGAAGACAAAGAACGTTTAACCATTTACAGAATTTTCAATGAGGAATCTTGTGATAGTGAAAATGCCATGTCACGTCAACAACCCAAATAGAAATGGTGTTTCTTGGATACTATGCTGTAGTTTTTCTGCATCATTTATGACACTTTTCTTTCAGGCCACAAGTTCAGAACTTTAGAAACCTTATAAGAGCTCAGTTTCTTTCTAAACAGGTTCAATTGTTACAACATGGCATTTCTCAGACACTTCTATCCTTTAGTATGCCGTGTCTTTGTCAGCTCTCACCTGTCAATCTATTGCCTGTTTGTCTTTGCTCAGTTTGGGTAGTCATCAGATCATGGATTTTCTGTGCTGCTTTAATATCAGTTTTGATTGATCAAAAGGAATTTAGTCAGTGATGTGCTCAGATCTATCTAAAAAAGCATGAACATTTTTTTCCCTTTTATAACAACTCTCTGATTGAAAAAATATTAATAAAAAGAGTTAAACTAAAAAAGCATGAAAAAGAGGGGACATAATCATACACACATTGACTTGAATACATATAGGCCCACTGAACATATTTTACATACTGAATTAAAGGTTGATCGACTATGGCTGTGTTCCGATTCAGCGGCTTCATTCAGAGGTCGAAATGCATCACAGTGGTCAGACGCATTTGTGGTCAACAAATGCATCCTTCGTTCCTATACCACAAAGGATAGAATAAGTGGATCCTTTTCAGCCTAGCCTATCCCAAGTTTCATTGCACACCAGTAAACAATCTTCTATAGGCTAAACTGTCCCATTTAATAATGCTCGTTCTGTCCCACCTACTGAATTGGGACACAGTTTATGAGTGCACTTTTTGCCCTGTCCCAAATGGCACCCTAAACGCACAGTCTTCCTACTAGTCCGCACTTTCGTGATGGAACGCCACTTTGACTGTCAGGAAGAAGTCTGCAGTGGAGCTCGCTTTAGTGCAGACTCGGCATCAAGTGCATCAAGGTTGCATATCGACTGCAAAGGGGTGCTCACTATAGGGTTGCCACCCGTCCCTTGAAATACGGAATCGTCCCGTATTTTCAGGAAAAATGACGCGTCCCGTATCAAAGCAATTACGGGACGCGATTTGTCCCGTATTTTACATAGGTCCACCCGCATTGTGTGAAGACACGTCCTATTCTGCCCCTAATTGGGTCGCTGCCGTCGTTGGTTTGTTTGATTGGTTTGTTTCAGGTTCACGGGTCGTGAATCACGGCCAATCAGAGCCAGAAGAGGTATAGGTTCTTTTCTATATGGGCAGAATCCATTTGAAACGATGGCGGAGGCAGGTCCAAATACCTCCGCGTCCAGCTGTAAAAGTTTCAGAGCAGAAACGCAAGCGGATGCAGAGGTACAGACGAGAGTGGGAAGAAATAAATATTTGGCTGGAAAGTGTCCGCGGCAATGAATACCAAGCCAATTGTACAATAATTATTTGTCGGCGAGTGTTTTCAGTGGCGCACGCTGGCCTGTCAGATGTGCGACAGCATGCAACGGGAGAGCAACATTCACTAAATGCAAGAGCTCACCGAAATCAAAGCACTGTCGCACAGTTCTTCATACCTCAAGCATCTCCTGAGGCAGACAGTTATGTTTTTTTTTTTTTTTTAATCACCTCAATTTTTTGATTGATAACGTTAGATTTCATAAATGCTGCCTATTAAGAAATAATGTTAATAATGTAGGCTACATTAATGATGTTATGGTATGATTTGTTTATTAAGGTTAATTTGTAGGCTATAGTCAGACACAAGCATTACTTTAATAAGAGATGATATATATATATATATATATATATATATATATATATATATATATATATATATATATATATATATATATATATATATATATATATATATATATAATCAAAATAGGACCTTTTAGGAATAAAATAAACAACTATTTGTTATGCTTAACAAATTATAATTGCATCATCCAATACTATAGAATTAACAATCAAAAAACGGAATAATACATAAATATATTTACTTAACTTACCAAAAATATAAATGTTGTTAAGTGTTTTATCAAAATCGGAAATGATCGTAGATATTATATCATTTTCAGTTATTTAGGTGTGGTTTCACTGTTTGGATGGTGTTACTGCAAACAATGACAAATATTTTAGTCAAAATCTTTGTTCACAACACTATAAAATTACTCGAGTTAATTTGCAATTTCTTATCCTACTCCCCTCTAGGTTATAGCAGCTGAGTTTGTTTTTCATTGTCATAGCTGTGTATTATACTGAGTGCATCTGTTCACACTGATTTCAATAGCAGATATCCTATTATAATGTCCACTGGTATCAATCTTAAGATATATATATATATATATATATATATATACAAATTAGGTTTTAAGTTATGATATACGACCACTGCACTGGCACACCATCGGGACTGTGGTCATCGTGGCCCCGAGGGGTGTGGCCACCGGCAGGCGTCCCTTATTTTTCTGTATTGAAGGTGGCAACCCTAGCTCACTAGCACTCTTCTGAAACCTAAAAGGACAAACGGTAAACTTGTTTTGGTAATGGTAAATGGCCATTGTAAGTCCGCAAGACCGAAAGTGCATATGAAGTGCTATTTGGGACCAAGGTGGTAATCTAGCACTCGGAAAGCGTTCCAGCCATAGGGGCGGCCATTGCTAACCAAGCCGTCACCTGCTGTTAGCATCCCATTGACTCCCATTCATTTTTGAGTCACTTTGAGAGTGAATAACTTTACATCTGAGGTGTTTAAAGACTCCATTTTTCCATTGTTTATTTATAAAGAAACATGACAATGCATAAAAGACTCCATTACCTTGTATCTTACACTATCGCCCCGTAGAAGCTGTTTTTGTAAAAATAGGCTAACGATTGCGTCATAACCAACACGACTCTGTCGCACAGTAGAGAAATTACCGTATAGAGTCGGGGGGACGTGGAGACAAAGTCAAAGGAGAAGAATGGGGAGAAGCCCATAGTGAGCCAAAAGCAACGGGAAAAAACATTTAAACAACGTGATTCAGATTTCACTTTCCACAACTACTAGAAGACCTACAGCTGTCAGACAGGAGGCTCACGTCGCACCTACGTCGTCAAGCTCAGTCTGAGCCTGCGCAGTACGCTCAGCCATCAGGAAGTGAGTGCTACTAACTGACTTCACTTTTTGCCGTTGAAGTCTATGGGATCTCTGTGTCCGTTTCTTTTACTGTCTATGTTTGGGACAGGGCCTTAGTTGTGTTGATATAGCAGGTGTCTTATAATGACACCTAGTGGTGTAAATGCAAAATCACTGCAGAAGTTCCAGTTCCCATTCAGTCGGTTCACTCGGTACAACACATGACTATGAGATATCGCGCTCTAGCGCCATCTGCTGAAGACACCTTTATTCACGCCTGAAAGGCCAATGACGCATGACGACGTGGGCGGGGTCACCTGCCCACAGCATATAAATGCGGTCGTATGCGTCATCCCCTTTGTTCTTCAGCTCTTCACCGTGCTGCTAGAACACCATCACGCCACATTTTCGCAAGGGAAGCCCACAGTGGTGATTCTTGTCGAAATGAAGGTCTAAGAGAAAGCTTCTTAGCAACAAGTTTAGCTATGCTAACTAAGGCTAATAAGTTTTTCTCAAAACAAAACGTTCAAACATAAGCCACATTCACACGATAACCCTCAGTGGTGATTCTTGTTGAAGGAAAGGCATACAAGTGTTTAGCTTGAGTTTAGTACAACTACCAAATACTCCTTTTCAGAAGAAATATCTGGATACCCGCCCCTGTACTATGAAGCATGTGGGTGTTTAGGGTATACTCGGAGTGTAGTGTTCACAGGGTGATTCGGTCTCGCTGGATGCGGGCGAGAAATGCTCTGACGCTATAAATATTCAAGCAGGGCAGATCGCGGTCCCCCCAAAGTGGGTGGAAGCGAAGTGATGGTCCTTGCATGGCCTGTATTAGAGCGGCAACAAGGTTTGTCGGCAGTAACCTGCCATGATAAAGAGAAGCTTGTTTGACTCCAGTAAAATCAGCGGTGCAAACTCGCCTGCCGATCTTTTGTAGAAGTAACCCTGCAAAATAGCGGGTTCAGTTTTAAGCATGTTGTGTATAACAAAACCTCATGTGTTGATTTGTCAAAACAATCAGAATGCACTGAAGCAGCTAACCTCATATTCTGTACTAACAGAGGAGGAAAATGCAAGGTCATGCATTTTGCAGCGGGGTTCCACAGGTGATGCCTGGGAATCCTCGCTGCCCGCCTCGAAGTCAAAACGGTGGCGTGCGTGCGCACTAACAACACCGTGGCTTCTTCGCACGATTCCAGTGGGGCTGCGGGTTCTCTCGCGCCCCCTCTGTTTCGGCAGAGTAATCGCAACTTCGTTGGTCGAGAGGGTTTTTCCCCACTATTGAGGGGAAATCCGTGCTTTCCTCAGCAAAATGGCTATTTCAGTTTTTGCCACAAGGAAAGATGGAGGAAGAGGTATTTCAACATTAATTCCTCCTTCTAAAAAAAAAAAAAAAAAAAAAACCTCTGCAGCAGTTGAGTACACAACTTAGAGTGGTTATTGTGTCAAGCTCAAAATTGCTTGCAGTATGTCACTCGCCGTTCGACCTGTACCTCACATACAGAAGCGGTGTTGGCTCCACTGTGTCATCAGGGCATGAGTGTTCGCCTATTTTGGACGACCTGTTCCTGGCCGCAGACAGCAGGGAACAAGCATTGTTACAAACACAGGAGCTTGTTTTCCATCTACGATCTCTGGGTTTTTTAATAAATGTCAAAAAAATAAAAAATAAATAAAGAGCCCTTGGTTCCGTGTCAACGGAGTTCATATCTCGGGTGAGAGATGGATTAAGTACAGAAGACAGCTAGGCTGTCAGTACGAAGAGTCGAAAATGTTCACAGCTGCCTGAATCGGTTTCAGTGGGGCATGCAAGTGTGTTTTCGTACAAGGTTGAGACTGCTGGGGCTCATGGCCTTGATGATAGCAGTCATCCAGCTTTGTCTCCTCTTTATCCATGCGTTCCAGAGATGGGCGCCGAGCACTGGTCTGAATGCCGCATGGCATTAGAACAGACCGACAATAATCCCGTTGTGCGTTCGAGCTCTGATCCCCTGGGCATCCCCGGGTCTGTTGGCAGATGGGGTTCCTCTAGGGAGAGCTATATCACATATAGTGGTGATGACGGATGCATTACTACAGGGATGGGGAGCTCTGTGCCAGGGCAACTCCGTAAGGAGAGTGGCCGGCAGCCGGAAAGAGTGTCACACAAATGAGGTTGCAGGTGGTTCTTCTGGCACTAAAACACTTTGCTCAGCACTTAAAAGGCAGACATGTGTTTGTCGGAATGGACAACACGACAGTAATGACGTAAAAAAAAAAAAAAAAAAAAAAAAAAAGACAGGGAGGTACTCGCTCTCTTCCTCTGTTGCAACTGACACGGACGCTCCTGATATGGGCGCACAGTTGGCACTCGAGGGAGCCGGCTGCGAGCATTGTGAGGCTCTGCCTCTCCGCATGCTGCGATCCCGCCGGGCGATCTTTGAGGAGGGCAAACCGGCTCGCGTTCCCCGCGGCACGGGCTCCGCTGCTGCTGAGGCACAGCGGCAGCTCAGATCGCGGGGTTCGTATATGGATCTGATGGAGGGGTGCGAGACGGGCCAGCCCTTTCTCAGCCTTCACCTGTCAGATCCAGTGCCGCTTCTCTGGGTTTGGGAGCCCGCACTGCGGTTTCTCCCGCCCGGGGAGCGGTCGCGATGCTGCAGCTGTCTTCCTCCGAGGAGGTGGATGTCTGCAGCGTCAAGGCAGGGGTTGAGGACTCGCCCCAGCGAGCATTTAACGGGACTCCGGGCAATGTAGGTCCCGTGCCGTATGAATATTGGAACGGACCTAATGTCCAGAGGGGGACCACGAGTCAGAGAGTGGCGCCTGCACCCTCGAATAGTGGCACAGATCTGGGCTCGGTTCAGCAGTGCCGAGGTAGATTTTTGTTTGCGTCCACGAATAACACGCGTTGCGAGCTGTTATTCTCAATAGACAGGAGCACCCCCTGGGGGTGGAGGCCCTGTCGCATGGCCCAAGACTATACTGTCCATGTTTCTCTCGGGCAGCAGGGGCTCAGTGGTTCATGTAGGTTGTCTACAAACCGGAAGGTTGGCAGTTTAATCCTTGGGTCCACCTGACCAAGTGTCGAGGTGTCCATGAGCAAAACACCTAATCCCAGCTGCTCCCGACGGGCTGGATGGCACCTTACATGGCTGACATCACCGTTGGTGTATGAATGGTTGAATGTGAGGCAACATGTAAAGTGCTTTGGATGGCCATACGGTCTGTTGAAAGTGCTAAATGCAGTCCATTTACCATACACAGTCTCTCCAAGCTTGGAGCTGATTAAGCTCCAGTTCTAACCAAGACATACTGACAGCCTACTCTAGACAGAGTGGTTCAGGAGAGTCTGGCTCTGATTGTTGTGGCCCCTCGCTGGCCGGCAAAGACAGGGTAAGCGACAAACGCGAGTACCATGTCACTGCCGGACACCATGGTGTCTTCCCCTACGCAGGGACCTGCTGTCCCAGGCAGGACGCAGATTCTTTACCCTTTAACGGGAACTGTGGTCTCCAGGACCTACATGTTGACAGAAGGAGAATCTGATTATAGCGACAAAACAGGGCGCTTGCATTTTTTGAAGCGCACCATGTTATGTCAAATTAGTGCTTGTTTGAAGTTTGGTGCAGGTGAAGATCTGTATCACCGTATCAGTGCCTGATTGAGGGGTTACTGGTTTCTTCTCCGAAAGAAATCACCCCCATTCCATACTGGAAGTCTATTGGGTGATTCAGTGTTCACGAGGGCATTAATGGTGCTGCGCTTAAGCGTGCATATTTGGTTCCTCAAAAGGGTCCGGGCATACTACATATTTCACACCGTTTCGATTACAGGCGAGAGCGGGAGTTTTCAAAGTATACTTTATTGGCCACATTAGTGGAAAGATGCTTTTGGCCCTCCTCTCCACCTCTAGCTGGTGGGAGATGAGCGCACAATGGCGCCATTGTACTGTGGCTGCCGTCGCATCATCCACGAGGATGCTGTACACCGCTGGTGGTTGAGGAGAGATCCCGGAAATAAGCGCAAAGTGTTTTGAGTGTAGGATAGTACGTGGGAAACGTGCTACATAATTCATGTCACTCACATGTGTGTGGTTGTGTGTGTACCTCTTCTGATGTTGATAATTACTTCACACAGACAGTTCATGGACTGCCGAGGAGCTCTCGCATTCCACTCCATCTCGCACACATTAGAGAGTGTGAGCTTTTCAAATATATACTCTTTTGGCCATAAAGGCCCGGGTATAATTCATTTTCCACATCCAGACGTATCTCTGGCACAATCGAATGAACACGGATGGCCGAGTTCAATACACGTGCAGTATAATATTTGTGACTCTTCTGTCACCTCTGTTGTTTTTGCACATGCGCTGTTGTATGCGCATTGTCTGTCTAAGGCTGCATGCTGACGGATGTTTTCGGCTTGAGTACAGATTGTGTGTTTCTAAGTGAACTTTGTGCAAGTCACTCGTAAGCTGTGGTATGCGCACTGTAGACCCTCCCGTTGACAATAATTATGTCACGCGGATGGTACGCAGAACACAGACATCCAAAGTATACCTGGAGCTTGGGTCTGCGTTTTTAGGCTCGTTACAAACCGTAATGGTGCCGTCATGACCTGATGGTTGGTCTGGACTCTGGAGGCTAGTTGTAAACCTCTGTTTGAGCCTTTAGAAATCTTTGAATATAAGGATGCTGCCTTTTCATTGGTACTGGTATCAGTGAAGCACGTTTGGTGATCCTCATGCACTATTGATGGCTCCCAAGCTGTGCTTGGTGGTGTTGCGCCCAAACGTGGCGGATATGCCTAAAAGGCATGTTGGTAGTATACGCTCTCGTTCGAGCGGCCTGCCTTGTAAAATCTCTGACTCAGAGGGAGACAGGAGACTTGCTTTGTGCTTGTGCCATTTGCAAGTTGTACGCAGGTGCATTGGGCAGTTGTAGGCTATGCACTTGCCTGACCAGCCTTTTTGTCATGATTTCCAACTCAGCACATGGGGAGCCGCTATCTAAGCGATGTCTTTCACATGGGATTATACAAGCTATTTCTATAGCATGTATGGAGTTGGTTCTGCCTGGAAGGGTGTGAGCACTCTACGAGGACATGAACATTTTAGGGGCTTGGTTTGAGATTTTGCGCGGATGCCAGCTAGGCATTACTGCGCACGTTTTGTCCGGTTTACCCGGCGTTAACTACAGGCCGTTTTTTCCCTGGGAAATGGGATATGTGGCGGTGCTGGTCCCTTACGTTTAGTTCAGCGACTTCGCGGGGCGTGTATATATGTCCCATAGTCATGTGTTGTACCGAGTGAACCGACTGAATGGGAATGTTGAGTTATGCATATAACTACTGTTCCCAGAAGGAGGGAAACGAGGTACAACACCTCTGGGCCCCGCGCAGTCGGAGGCCCGGTGAAGAGCTGAACTGAACAAAGGGGATGACGCATACGACCGCATTTATATGCTGTGGGCAGGTGACCCCGCCCACGTCGTCATGCGTCATTGGCCTTTCAGGCGTGAATAAAGGTGTCTTCAGCAGATGGCGCTAGAGCGCGATATCCCATAGTCATGTGTTGTACCTCGTTTCCCTCCTTCTGGGAACAGTAGTTATATGCATAACTCAACGTTATTGGCTGATGCCTTGCCAGATAAGCTCCATTCACAGTAGCTACGTTTATATAGTTCAAGAGTGAAAGTGGTCAGAGATAAAGTGGTTTAGATCTCAAAATATCTAAAAATGATGAATGGCTCTATATGAAAAATAAAACTAGTGAGTTAATAGAAAGCTAATTATTAATTACATCATAAAAATATATAAAACTATAAAAATTAAATAAATAAAATAAAAAACAGAGGACCATGCGGATGCATACGTGTTGGGTTGGGGGATTTTCAAAACTAACATTCATCTGTTTGTTATTTTTTTATTATGGAAAAATTGTCACATGAAGCTAGTGATTAAAAAAGGATTGTATTTGAGTAATAAGGATTTGACTGAAAAATCCAGGTACATGAATGCTTGCTTTCTCTATCAGTGGTTTGTATGATGAATTTTAAACACCTTGAATTTGTATGATGCTTTTAAACACCTAGTTCAAGAAAAGTCAAGTCTTCTTGTAAAAGGATTTATGAATTCGGAAATCTCTGCCCTGCATATTTTACTAATAAAGCCGGTGTTTAATGAGGTGCCATAACTTGCCCCACCTATATTTGTGACAAAAACATATGAAACAAAATAATTATAAATATTTTTTACTTAGGCTACTGACGTTTTAATCTCCACTATATATATATATATATATATATATATATATATATATATATATATATATATATATATATATATATATATATATATATGATAAAGAAATCACTGGTCATCATCGTAGTTTGATGACCAGTGTTGTCTCGAGGTTTGAGTACAAATCAATCGCATCATATCGAAGACATCGGCTTATGTCTACTCTCTAATAACAACATATCTATCTTCAGAGAACAAGCGCCAAAATTCTCTGAGCTTAACATAACCAGCACATCGGTTTTAAATGGAAAGCGTGAGGAACGAAATGAAAATGCCAGAAAACCTCCATGAAATGAGGAAACGAAGACACCAGGAAAAATTCCTTTCGCGCATGCGCAGACAGGCTCCACCTCGCGGACACCGGCCTTGCTGCTCGCGCCGGAGAAAACAAACTGCGTGGATGCGCTCGCTCTCAAAGCATGCGACTTCTAGCACTCTCCATGCATTTGGACTGGCTTTCTTTGGTGTCGGAGTACATTTATCAGCAATAAAGGTAAACGGCGCTGTGATTTTATAAATTGCACAATAATTAGCAGCTGTCTTGGTCGTTTATTTGATGTAATTGTACATTTTAGAATTTGAATCTGGGGATGATGCTGTTCTGTTCAAAAGAAACTTGCCTCCATACATGTGTTCTCCTGTTTGATGCTAATGGGACCTATATCATTGATTTTGTCAAATAGTGCATTGATGAAAATTGTCGGCAGTTACAGACATAGTCTTTAAGTAGATCGGGTTGAATGCACATTTGTGGCTTCTTAAATAGCTAAAAGACTTTTGTTCGACTTATACTTACGGTCCCATGCAGCAAGGAGTAGGCCGAGCGGAGGCCGCTGAGCTTCAGCGTTTGAGTGACAGGTGCGCGGCCCAATCAGAACGCTGGAGTCCGCGTCAGTCAGGGCTCTGAACCAATCAAACGGGTTGCTGTTGTTGCGCATCATACTCGGCAACGGAACAATGTAATTTCAAAATAGCCATTTAAAATGCCACGGTATTTACTTAAACTTTATTTTGGGGGCGTGACTCGTGTTTGTGATATGCAGATCATATCGCAGAGCATGTTCTGTTTGTTGCTATCTTAAACTACACACAGCAGTGAGCGTCAAGTTCGCAGGCAACGTTGCACCCACGTTTTCCTCGCATGAGAAGTAGAGGAAGAGTCAAACGCATGAATACTCTATTTGCGTTTCTATTTGCCTCTTTCTACCATATGAACATTTATTTTAAGTCTCTGTCGTTTGATGTAGTGGTTGCGACTTGTTATGACAGGCATGTAAAAATGAGCCGCTTGCCTGACAATGTAAACAACGAGGAGGAAACGTTTTGCGCGTCACGCGGCGCTCAAGCGCATGTCGATATGGCTGATCGTGTAACGGGAGAGTTGGACTTTTTGAATGCTCTGATTTAACCTAATGTGCCGGTTTCCCGCGATTATGACGTATTGAAAATGTATGCACCCTGTAGGAACGTGTCTGTCCACGAGGACGGACACGAGCCCCGCGGTTGCGCGCGCAGCGCTGGCTGGTTGGATAAGCACGCGAGTCAGTTATGAAACTTATCCTACGCCTTTGATGACGCGCTTTCATGTGATGATGATGATGAAGACTTTTTTGATAAACAACGTTGGTTTTCATTATGAATAATGTCAGTCTTTCCTATTTGATTCAATAATAATAATGCATTAGGGTATTTGGTGTCTATGCTGCTCAAAGTTTCCTCTTCTTTTTCCACTCTTCATACTGGCAAAATTATATCATTTAGATTTGAATGTTTTCCATAAACTCTACCAGTCTTAAAAACGTGCTTAAAGGGACACCCAAAAATAGGAAGTATGGCGTAATGTACCCTCCCTCATGTTGCTCTGTAATGCATTTTAATTATTTAAACATACACTATTAAAGGCACAATATGTAAGATTTTTGGATTACAATATCCAGAAACTACCAGACCAGTTATATATTTTGTTGACTTGTGTAATTACATTATCCCAAATGTTTAAAAAAAAAAAAAATCCAGAGGAAAAAAGCTCATTTAACCAGGAGACTGATCGTGTCTTTTCCTCACCTTTCAGTGATGTCATATCTGCGTTACCCTCGATTTCTGATTTTGTCTTGTAGAAACCATGAAAACAACAAAGACGCTTTAATATGACGTGTTTAATTAGACAGGTGAGCAACTGTTGGGATAAATTCATTGAAAGAAAACAAATCATTGTTATTCAGCTCAACAAGTCATGTTTAATCTTGTTTTCTTGATTTATCGTGACTACCGTGTTTCACCGTGTCTAATATTGCTCTAGCTCACTTCAGTGTGAACAAGTGTCTCATAGTAGCTGCTGAGCGAACACACAGACTAGCATTATAACATAACTTTCAACACACTCAGATGTATCTAATTTAATAAAACAGCCGTTACCCAACATACGCATGAGCGGAAGAAGCTGAAACAATGACTGTGGAATAATAAAAGCTCTTCAAAATCCAGGCGTCATCAAGCTACTGCACATCTGATCTGGATTCTTATAGACATTTATTTTGCGTTACAAGATAATCACAGTACAAGAGTGTCCTCATGTTGGTTTCAGACCAATATTATAAAATAAACTATGCAGGGGTGTTTTTTTTTTGTACATTTATAGTGTCTTCATTAAGCAGTAAGTGAGTAATGTGGTGAAACAACAAGTGTGTAATTACTTTCCTGAGCTGTTAGTACAGTATTTTGAAAATCTAATTACAGAGACAATGAAACTGAAACGCATGGTTTTAGACCACACACATTTATTAGTATGGTTTAGGACCTCCGTTTGCAGCCAATACAGCATCAATTCATCTTGGGAATGACAGATGCAAGTCCGCATATCTTGGCACGAGATCTCCAACAACTATATTTGCCATTGTTTCACAACCCACTTATGTCAGCATTCAATATGACTAAAATTGGCCCCTTAGTTTAAAAATATGTCCAATTATCATATTTAAAATAAAATAAAAAAGTATGAATATACTTCTTGTCAATATAATTGATCATATAAAAACGTACACAAAGATGATCTTAATGTCTAGTATACTTCTGTTTTGAATGATGCTGCGTACTTAACTATCTATTTTAATTCCTCCCTCTATTTCTCCTCTTCTGTGGTCAGTTGTCTGTGTTCTGGTTTATGACATGTTGTCATGTAGTCTGTAATCGGTTAGACCCAGTATTAGGAGTTCTGATCTGTGCGTAATGACTGTTTACGATGCTGCTGTTGATGTGAGCTTAAATTTACAAGATTAACTCAGTGGAAGGCGTAACACGATATTGAAGAAAAATGTGATATGAAAGAACTTGTTAAATTATGCGCTCTTCGATATACACTATGATAATGCTTTGTGTAAAATAAAAGTTAATTCTATTTAATAGCTGAAAATTATATAACAACAAACATGTTTCACATTCTATTTTCAGAGAATTAAAGCATCCCTAAAAAACTTCTGAAAGTGAACAATATTATTTAATGTAGCATTATAGCTACTTAAAAAAAATAAGTGTCATTAATGTCAGTGTAAACTAAGGGCTTTAGGATTTCAGGTAGAACCACATTAGGTTTATTTAACATAAAGGGAATAATCAAATGTACAAATAAAACACTTAGTCTTCACTGTATGAATTCAATATACTACACAGATTCTTATTAAATCTACAAAAGTTATTCAGTCTAGAGCAACAATGGGTGATTTTGATTTTTTAACACCAAGAACACAAGTAGGTTTGCTGTCACTTTAACTCTTTCCCTGGTCAAAAACTGAATTTTCCGGGTGTCCGTGTTTTCAGTGTTATACGTTAGGGGGCGCTATTACGCATCTTCTAATTGAGTACAGAATCTCTAGATCAAAACACAGATGAAGAAGACACAGTAAAACAACTGATTGTATGCAAGCAGATGATTCATATGATGTTTAATGATCAACAACATTAAACATCATATGAATCAAAACTATCTTACTGTTATTGAATGAAATGTGGACCCAGGACGAGCGACAGGCCTGTGCAAGCATTAGGGGTGTTGATGGACTCGATCCCCTCCATCTGTTTGATCATCCCTCTGAATCACATCTGAATGCAGTTTTTTCTCAGCTTTTTGTTCAGAATGTTGCTTTTTTATGAAACTTACCCATATTCAAGTGTTGATAAAAAAAGAATGAATGAAGCTAGAATAAAAAGTTTTTTTGTGTGTGTGGTTAAAAGTAGAGGGTCCGCTCTTTCTTTTGATATATTGCATGCTCAGATATTAAATTTTGGGGAAAATGGCTGGAAACTTTTTTTTTTTTTTAAACGCTGGCGAGGAAAGAGTTAAGAACTGCATAAATCTAATGTAATATTACATGCGCTCTTTCTTTCTCAGTTGTTTACTCCACTCAAAGGGTTAGTTCACCCAAAAATGAAAATGTGATGTTTACCTCCTTACCCCCAGGGGCAGGGCATCCAACATGTAGGTGTGTTTGTTTCTTCAGTAGAACACAAATGAAGTTTGTTTTTTATTATTTCCAACTGTTGCAGTCTGTCAGTCATAATGCATGTGAATGGGTAACAACTCTATAAGAGTAAAAAAAAAAACATGCTTAGACAACATGCATACATATATATATATATATATATGTATGTATGTATGTATGTAGCTGCCTCATTCGACCGATCTGCATCTATATATATATACCAGATGAGATTCGTCTGGATATGAGGTAAAAAAAAACAACAACATAAATATTGTTCAGTTTGACTGCAACGGTTGGAGTTAAAAATCTGAAGAAACAAACACACCTACATGTTGGATGCACTGGGGGTAAGCAGATAAACATCACATTTTCATTTTTGGGTGAACTATCCCTTTAACGTTAAATGACTCTACTTGCTAATACAGGTTCACTTTGACACATCGGTATGTGTATTTAACTGTTCAAGCTCAATTTGGCAGCAAAAAACACTCAGTTTCTCAGTTTCTGAGCAGCACCATCATGTTGCGCATCTCTGACAAAGTCTCTCAGAGAGTGTGCATTATATACTAATGAGTTCTCTTTCGCTGCTAAATGCGTTTCATCAGTTTAAAATCCCTTGCTTTTAATCCACAATGCTAGAAAGTGCATGCAAACGAAAAAATGTTGTGACCTAGCCCCAATGCTATATTACATGAGTGTAAGTGTAGTTGTGATGGTCCAAAATTCTATCTACCGGATAATGGTGTATACTGGTATATCATCCACCCCTAATTTGTTGATTCCCTGTAGGCTGTAGTATGACCTTAGTTAGGTTGTGCCGCCCACGAGCGTAATATTTGTTACCTTTGACCTCATTAAGTGCTTCTCTGGTTTCATAGGTTGGTGACTGTGTGTGACCAGCATGACAAAGAGCCCTCCTCACAGGCGTGGGATCACGTTCGAGGTGGGATCGCAGCTGGAGGCGAGGGACAGTCTGAAGAACTGGTCAGTGTCTGCCCTCTGCTTCCGTTCTTCCATCTGCTCATTCACTCGGTCTGATTGAAATTCTGATGCTTCTCTGGTGCTGATACCACTAGAAAAAGTTCTTAATTTGCCAACCAAACAAATCTTAAAATCAGCATTTTAAGTCAAAGTGCACAAGTTTTGTGCTTTACTATTTGAGCTAGGAAGCCAGGGGCTGCTACTAGTGTAAATCACAGACTGAGGACCTCAAACTCTTTCATGCATAAAATCAATATAGGCATATAGTATCTTATTAATATAATAAGACGTATGTTTTTCTTTTCTGTGAATGTACACGTGTACTCCATTGATGTGTTTTTGTTTATTTTCTTATTGTATTTTGTTTATCTTATTTCTATGTGTGTGTAGTTCATTTTTTGTGAATTTCTCTTCTGTAAAGCACTTTGTACACGGATTTTAAAATGTGCTATGTAAGCTTGACTTATTACCCGTAAAAATAAAACTCCCCTCAAACATGTTCTTCAACCTTTAGAAACCCAGATGTAATCAGTCAGTAATGTCAAGCGATCTGTGTGTGTGCTCATAGGTACGCAGCTAGCATTGAGAAGATCGACTATGAAGACGAGAAGGTTCTGATCCACTACAGACAGTGGAGTCATCGTTATGATGAATGGTTTGACTGGAGCAGTCCGTACCTAAGACCTGTGGAACGAATACAGCTTAGGAAACAAGGTCTCAATGAACGGCAGAGCGCTCCAGTGAGTACTTCCTGTCAAACTGTGCTGAATCACTCAGGGTCTGCATGGGCAAAGTTACACTCTGACTCATTATGTTGCACGATTATATATAGATGTTTTTCTTCTCAGGGCTTTCAAGTCAACCAGAAAGTTCTCGCCAGCTGGTCAGACTGTCGATACTACCCTGCAAAGATCCTGTCCCGGGACAAAGATGGTGTGTACTCACAACCTTACAACACACAATGTTAATCCTCAGCACATCATCTGACTGGTCCAGGTTCAGACACTATTTTTGTTAGATTTTTACCAACTGGGAAATGAAACAGTACTGTACCAGATAATTTGGCTCATATTAAATACAAAAAAAAGATAAATGTATTTGTTCATTTAATTATTAAAAAGTCGAATAAAAAAATCTATACTTCCATTATTATTATTTTTTTAAATAAATTAAACTTACTGAAAAGCATGCATTACATTAGGGCTGGGTTGAAAATCACTTAATTAATTGTCATTGTAATGATTTTGTAACATATTTTGATTCCTAAATCCCAATAATCGATCTTTTGTTCTGTGCTGTTTTCACTTGATGCTTGAGTAAACATGACAATTCAGCTTTGCCACCACAGGAATAAATTATATATTAAAATATATTAAAAAAGAAAACGGTTATTTTAAAATGAAATATTTCAAAATATTACTATTTTTACTAATTTTAAAATAATCTTACCCCAAGCTTTTGAACAGTTCTTTATACGTATATTTAATTTAACATATTAATTGTTAAATTAATTACTTTAAATTAATTAATTGCTCCTCATTTCCCCTATTTTACTTTTACCTTACCTTTGCCGTCATCTAACACTCACTTTAATTTAAAATGAATATCCATTTTTCATGATGTTCATTATAATGTTGCGATGCATAAATTCACTTGTAGCATTTAAAATTATTGATTTACATTTTTTTAGTAATGTATTATTTATTATTATTATTATTATTATTAATTTCATTTTAATATCAGCCATACATCAGATAATGGCCTTAACATGACTCATTATCAGCTTATCAGTATCACCAAGAATTTTAATATCGGTGCACCTTTTGTAGATCTTTATTCATTATGATATAGTTACATTATAAATGTGTAGGGCATTACATTGATATTACTATATTTTGAATGTCTTAGGACGTTACATTAGGATAGTGTTAGATTATGAAAGTGTTGGCCATTTCATTATAATAGTGTTACTTTATGAACTTGTTGGGTATTACATGCTAAAATTGTATTATGAATGTGTTGGGCATTACATTATGATAGTGTAAACTGGTTCAAAAAAAAAAAAAATGACAAAGAAGTCAGGGTGGCGTTAAATTTTCAGAATCTTATTTTCTCAAAATCAAAATATCCACAAGGGCCACCCCTAGAAAGGAAGACCGCTACAACCATCTTCGCTTCTGGCCTATGGATCACATTGAACTTAAAAGGCTGTAAAAGGCGGGTGATCCGCACGTTGGTGGATACGGTGGAGCCATTGCAGGGATGCTCCCGCCCCAGGATGTAATAACAGGGTGAGGATGGCCCAATGGATGGCTATACACTCCTTCACAATGGTGCTGTATCTAGTCTCTGTATTTGAGAGCGTCAGACCACCTGGGACAGGACTGCACCCAGCTCCGTTGGATGTGTCTGTCTGCCACTCAAAGAAGAGATCATAATTGGGAGATTGCAAGAGCGACCCGTCACATAGAGCAGCCTTCACTTGGGTTAGAGCCTGTTTCTCCGTCAACTGTGAGATCAGTCAGACTGCAATTGCAGCGGAGTAGTCAATTTGGGGATGCACCTGACCAGGTCTTAAGTGGAAGCCGAGATACCGTATCTCCACACGCCTAATTGCGCACTTCCTCGGGATTGCCGTGAGCCCCGCATGCCACAGCAATCGCAGAACAGAGTGCAGATGTTTCAGATGGCGCTGCCAATCATTGCGGCATATGCAGAATGTGGCCGGAGGATAAGCGTCAAACTTTGACACAGCATACACCGAAAAGGACTGAGCATTTAGAAACTATTGGACTCGTCCAGTCTCCGTGAGACTCTTCTATTACGCCTAACTGTTTGCTTTTAACTCATCCTGTACCACCTTTTTCTTGTGTTCAGGTAAACAATAGGGTCGGCTGCGTGCCACCACCCCTGGGATCGTTTCGATATGGTGCTGTATATGGTCCGTGCGACCAGGCAGGGGCGAGAACACGTCTACAAATTCTGCCTGCAACTTGGCAACATCGGTGAGCTGCACTGGCAATAGGTGATCTCCCTGAGGACCAGCGCCAGCAGATTGACTGGGACAGCCGCTTCTGGTCCGAGATCTTCCTCTGTTGAAACAGCCGTCGATAGCTCGTCCGGTGTCACCTCATTCCAGTGTTTTAGGAAATTGAGGTGATAAAGTTGACATACGCCGCCCTCGTCTGTTCGCTGTACCTCATAATCGAGATCCCGACTCGCCATGTAACCACAAAGGGTCCTTGCTACTTGGCAAGTAATTTAGAACGGAATGTTAGAAGTAATACAAGTACTTTATCTCCCGGCGTAAATTCACTCCTGTTGGACAACTGACTTGGTCCCGTGTCTGGAGCGAATTCTCCATGGAGAGCTACCTCAACATGTGGGGGTCCAGGACATTTTGAATTTCAATATGGCTGTTTGAAGGCCCCTCCTCCCAAGCCTCAGTAAAGGCTTTAAGCACCCCATAGGGCTGTGATTTCTAGAGAAGCTCAAATGTGGGAAAAATCCTGTTAAGGCTTGTGGACACTCCTGCTCCGCAACCAACAGTGGCTCAAGCTATTTATCCCAATTTTTGGTGTCTTCTCTTACAAATTTACAAACCATGGATTTCAATGTGCAATAAAACTGGTTTTACCAGTCTGTCCATTTGTGTGTGATAGACACTGATGCAAATCGATATAATGCCCAAAGTCTGTACAGTTCACTTAATATGTGTGACATAAACGCCGTACCTTGATCAGTAAGAATCTCTTTGGGTATTCCCACCCGGGAGATAAAATGAAGCGGTGCATACACCACACTTTTCGCAAAGAATGGTGAACGGCACCGTTTCGTCTTGCATAGCCCACCAGAACTAATGCAAAACAGTGGTCGTGTGCTAAACATTCTAATGACCCGATATGGCCCAAGGTCCATAGCAATTATCTCGAAGAGGACCTCTATGACTGTTATGGGCGCAATGGCACAAGTAATGGCCGGTTTGTTAACCAGCTGACATCCACTACACTACAAAGCCACACACCACCAGGGGACACTCTCGTGAATGCCGGCTAAAGAAATCGTGCTAGTTTCTTCCCTTCCCCTAAGTGTCCTGCCATTGGACTGTAATGAGGTTTTTGGTACTAAAAAGTTTGTTGTATCTTCTTTGATCTGTATGTCTTCCAATTAAGGTGGCATTAGCTCCACCCTCTTTCTCGTTTCCTTTGAGTCAGTCTGTGAAGGTCCCTGAACAATTTCCACAGACTTATGCTGAGTTCACACTGCATGAATTTATGCCTGATTTTTACTCGACAAATGCCGAAATCATAGGCAAATCAGTGCTCATTCACGCGAGTGACGATCACGTAGTGTGAATAATCAAAGATGTGGTTTGAGAGAATCACCAATGAGTCGCAGATGCCGTGAGATATTTGGCATGCTAAATATCTGGACCTGTCTGTGAGTTCTGATTGAAAATGACATCGTCGATCACCTACAGCCAATGAGAGAGCGAGATGCAGGACAGCGGGAGGTTCAGGGAGGAGTTGTAGAGCAGAATATCAGTATTTTATATAGATACATGTACAATTATATCAAACAGAAACAAAGCACAAGCATTTGGTTAACAGCCACAACAGCAGCACATTGCAAAATATTAATTCACCTCTAACTTTGCAGAACACACTCCTTGCTCCCTGTTTATCCCCAACCATTTCCTCCACCATATATATATATATTTCTCATTTTCGCTGCAAATCAGCGCACAGACCATTTAAAATCATCATATCATTTTTAATAACAATTCCAGTCTGGCACGAGAACTCCAGTCTGACACACATGATCTCGCGTTTGGTTGTGAAAGATAGTGTGGATGAGACGGATTGTCTGTGATTCTTCCTCTTGAAAACTCATGCAGTGTGAAACTCCCTGTCGCTGATCCATCGTGCAGTGTGAAAAGAACTGTGATCTGATTACTTTGAAAATCGTGCAGTGTGAACTCGGCATTAGCAATGGCTTCTCCCTGAGGCCAAAGGTGGGGATTAACCGCTACATTTATTTAATGCTTTTCTCCCCCTAAATTGAATGCTAACAGGCACCAGAGGGTAATCCACCACATCCTTGTGCACACACTGCACCTTAACCTTGCGGCTTATATCCAATACCTCTTGCTGCATCAGGCTTTGATGAATGGAGGTTTGGTTACAACCTGAATCCACCAAAGCCTAATACGTACCCTAATACGTATTTGATACTGTGCGGCTTGATCGGGGGCATCCTACAGGGAATCAAGGACCCAGATCAAAGTTCATAACCTTCATGATTGAACACCTGTCCTGAAAATGATCCAGGTACCCGCATGTCCAGCAAACCAACCCAGGCTTTCCCATTCCCCCTTTGGCAGAAAGATGGCCTAGAGACTAACGGAGAAAGGGGAGAGGTGGATATGATGTGGAGGCTCCGGTGCTTAATGACACGGCCCCAAGTGTCCCAGGTCTGGAACCCTGGGAAATCTCAGAAGGCAGGCTGAAGGACGAGGGGGTGCGTTGCTTTGCAACCTGGGAATTTCGATAGGATGAGACGGAGAGGGAAGAGGAGGAAAAGAGGGAGAAGGGCGTGAGAGAGATATTAGGGAGGGGCTTGCCACCAGGTGATCCTCTGCCAGCTGAATGGCTTTGTTCATCAATGTCAAACAGCGGCACTGGACACAATTGGCGGCCCCATGTGGGAGCCATGTGTTGATGTTGCAAGGACTGCAAGCCACTTATATACAGTCTCTGCCAGTTACTAAAATTAGAGACAGATGTTAGTCATTATGCACTTGACCTGCTTCTCACCGCTCGTCTCCGCAAACGCTCTCCCGTTGCAGTCTTGTCTTCACCACGCCCCTATCGCCAGAGATGGTGTTCAATTATAAAAGTGTTGGGCATTACATTATGATAGTGTTGAATTATAAAAGTTTTTGGTATTACGTTATGATTGTGAAAGTGTTCAACATTACAATATGATAGTGTTCGGTTATAAAAGTGTTGGCCGTCACATTATTATAGTATTACGTTATAAAAGTGTTGGGCATTACATTTGTTACATTATGAAAGTGTTGGTCTTTACACATGGCTGTTCTTCTATGATGTCTCAGGTTTCTACACGGTGAAGTTTTTTGATGGAGTCATAAAGACAGTTAAGGGGATTAAGGTGAAGCCGTTCCGCAAGGAGGTGAGAATTGACTTCATCAGCTTTAAATATTATTAAACCATGCCATTCATGAAATAAACCACTTTAATCAGTTGTTCTTTATCTACAGAGCTCTGGTGGCAAGACCAATCAGCAAGCTCGAAAGCGGAGGGATCAGAATGGGAAAGAATGGAAGACTAAGGAGAACAGCAACAGCAGAAGTAATGGCTCGAGACACAGCACTTCAGACCAGGACGGAGAGAGCGGGTCAGACGAGGATGAAGACGACACCACAGCGATGGATGAGGCCAGAGATCTCCAGAATGGCAGAGAGAGTGAAAGCACAGATAGTAAGATAGTTGACGAATCAGAGCTGAAATCTGCAGAGCACAATGAAAAACAGCCCAGCGAAGAAGACAAGACAGAGACGCTTGAGAATGGAGAAGGAGCGAACCAACCAGAGGAGAAAGAGACGAATGGAGGACAGGACGAGACCAAAGAGCTTCAAAATGGCATTGACAAGAACGAAGAGGACAAGAAAGAGAAGGAAGAAGTATCAGATGGAAGTCCCAGTCTGCCCAGAAGGACACGGAGCAGGATGGCAGATGGTGAGTTTGGTTTGGAGGAACATGCTGGTGTTACATTTGAATATTTGATTTGTTTATGATTCAATTCCAAGAGCTAGATTCAGCCTCACGCACATGCCAACAGGCAACATTTGCTATGTAGCAAATGGAGAGAGACAGTTGAAGACAAATCACTCACATAAAAATGAATGGGAGAAATTGTAATACTCAATATGGCATGTCTAAGTCTGGACAGGAAGTATTGCGTTTCATTTAAAAGACCCAGTTGCCTTTTTGATAGACATAGTCATTTAGGCCGGCGACACACTGGCTACGTGGCTTGAGTGTGGAGGTTGTATTGCGTGTTAGCCGCGTGGCGTTTTCTGTGTCTTTGTACACCAGAAGTGTGTCTGACGTGGTGCTGCTCCTGCTAATGATGTACAGGGAAGGCCTATACTTCAATGTTAAACATAAATATATAGCCTACTGATACAAGACATCATCGGCAGTGTTGATGGCAAAATGTGCTACAGAATATACCATTCTGTATTGACAGGTGTAATGTTTAAAAAACAATATATTTTTATTATTATTATTACAATTAGGCTTATATCTGCATTTATGTTAACTTTCAAACATCAACATGTAATTTATTATTATGTATTCATGTCAAAATGGCATCTACACATCTTTTCCTATTCTATTTTGCCTGGAAACGCTTCCAACCCGCTTTGTGTCGCATGGAAAAATAGGTGTTAATTCTATTTCTAGCTTGCACGCATTTTCGGTGTTACCGCTGAGTGAAGTCATTTAGGGAGTATTACTGATGGTGATACATTTTTAACCATGTCAAGCGCAAGTAAGTAATTGTTGGGTGATTCACTAATGTATTTAGCTCAGGCTTGAGATTTACATTTCTTGGCTTGTGTCAATCACAGCAAAAGATGTGGAAAAGCCCAACGGTCCAGAACTGAGGAAGAGACGTGCATCAACAGGACAGATGCCACCTTCCAAAAGAAGCAGAGCCAATTCAAGCACAGGTTAGTTCTCTCTCCATCTCTTATCATAAGGACCTTCAAGTTCCCATGACTATTGGTGAAAGCACCCCAGGAACTGGGAACAAATTTAGTTATAAGAATGTATTTTGAGGGGAAATTGGCTCCTACTTCAGAGTAGGGTTTAACCCAGCATAATAGGAACTACCAGTGACATAAGTATATGTTGATTGGCCGAATGCATACCATATAAAACACTGGCACTTGCCACACAGCATAGAAAACAGCAATGATATATAGATATATATATATGTGTATATATATATGTGTATATATATTTGTATATATATATATGTGTATATATATATGTATATATATATATGTGTATATATATATGTATATATATATATGTATATATATATATATATATATATATATATATATATATATATATATATATATGTATATATATATGTATATATATATATATGTATATATATGTATATATATATATATATATATATTTATATTTATATATGTATGTATATATATATATATATATATATATATATATATATATATATATATATATATATATATATATATATATAATCTCTCACACACACAGTGCCTTGCGAAAGTATTCAGCCCCTTTGAACTGTGCGACCTTTTGCTACATTTCAACATAAAGATCTAAAACTGTAATTTTTTGTGAAGAATCAACAACAAGCGGGACACAATCATGAAGTGGAATGAAATTTATTGGATATTTCAAACTTTTTTAACAAATCAAAAACTGAAAAATTGGGCGTGCAAAATGATTCGGCCTCTTTACTTTCAGTGCAGCAAACTCTCTCCAGAATCAGTCGTATACTGCACAAATCTGGCCTTTATGGAAGAGCGGCAAGAAGAAGCCATTTCTTAAAGATAGCCATAAAAAGTGTCGTTTAAAGTTTGCCACAAGCCACCTGGGAGACACACCAAACATGTGGAAGAAGGTGCTCTGGTCAGATGAAACCAAAATTGAACTTTTTGGCAACAATGCAAAACGTTATGTTTGGCGTAAAAGCAACACAGCTCATCACCCTGAACACACCATCCCCACTGTCAAACATGGTGGTGGCAGCATCATGGTCTGGGCCTGCTTTTCTTCAGCAGGGACAGGGAAGATGGTTAACATTGATGAGAAGATGGATGGAGCCAAATACAGGACCGTTCTGGAAGAAAACCTGATGGAGTCTGCAAAAGACCTGAGACTGGGACAGAGATTTGTCTTCCAACAAGACAATGATCCAAAACATAAAGCAAAATCTACAATGGAATGGTTCAAAAATCAACATATCCAGGTGTAAGAACGGCCAAGTCAAAGTCCAGACCTGAATCCAATCGAGAATCTGTGGAAAGAACTGAAAACTGCTGTTCACAAACGCTCTCCATCCAACCTCACTGAGCTTGAGCTGTTCTGCAAGGAGGAATGGGCAAAAATGTCAGTCTCTCGATGTGCAAAACTGATAGAGACATACCCCAAGCGACTTACAGCTGTAATCGCAGCAAAAGGTGGCGCTACACAGTATTAACTTAAAGCTACACTGTGTGATATTTCCCCCCATCTAGTGGTGAAAAGGTATATGACCATCCAGTGAATAATAGTTTCTGTTCCTCTCAATTTCGATTTCGTTTCAACTCCTACGGTGGCCGATTTAGTCATGGCTTTCAGTTCGACCCCTTCGATGAGTGTTGCTTCAAGTGATGAGGTTACTTTTGAAAACTATTATAATTTGCAGTTAATTAATTTGCCAAATGATCTATGATCAAATTAATCTATGTAAAATGAATAATAGTTTTACGTTTGCGTTATTTTTAACCAGTTCATTGCTAACATCAGCTATCAGGTTCCCAGACGAATGCAAGCTAATCTTAGTAAAGTATCTTTTATCAGTGCTATCGTTATTGTGTACATTGTACGACATCACTAGCGTAAGGCAAACAAATTATAATGCAATTAAAATATTAATCTCATGTTATCCGTCATAGAACACGGATTTATGTTATAAGGTAAACAATACTTTTTCATCACTGACGCGAGGAAAACTATCCTAGACGTCGTTCTAGTGTTATGCACAGCAGACCATGATATAATTAGCCAAGCAACAATAAAACTTCCAATATACACAAATAGGCTGAATTAATATTACCTGTCGAAAAGAAAGCAGGCAACGTCGGCGTTCTTTTTAAAATCGTTGCTCCTCATGAGCTCTTTCCATCTTGGAAAGGCCACTCCAATATTTACTTTTGTCTTGTTGATTTGCCTGTTGCATTGCCGTCTTAATTCTCTTTTCCGCTTCCTTGGCGACTCATATTCCGCAATGTTACTAGGTCCCCGACCCGGGTCGAATTCGGTAATCAATCCCGGGACGTGGTTCCTTTCACACAGAAGGCGACCCGGCAATGTTCCGGGAATATTGCGGGTCCGACGTGCAGTGTGAAAGGGGCTTAAGAGTGATCCTCCATCATCATATAGCAGCCTCAAGCAATCCTCCTCTTCACATCCGACACAGTGCCATCGAGTGTAAAAACGCGAAAAGCGAAGCTTGAATTTACGGGTATGTCCCTCTTTGGCAAATGTACTTTCAAGATGGAGGAGCAACATGGCGACCGCCATCCGAACCCTCAACACTTATGTGTTTTCAATGGTATATTATAAAATTACGAGAGTGCTTTATTACTTGAAAGAAGTAAATATACATTACTGAGCACATATATTTTTGAAAAAACTAAGTGTTTTTAGCTAAGAATAAACTAAAAAAGTTACACAGTGTAGCTTTAAGGGGGCAGAATCATTTTGCACGCCCAATTTTTCAGTTTTTGATCTGTTAAAAAAGTTTGAAATATCCAATAAATTTCATTTTACTTCATGATTGTGTCTCACTTGTTATTGGTGTGTGTGTGTGTGTGTGTGTGTGTGTGTGTGTGTACATATACATACGTACATACATACACATATAGATATACAGAACACGACCAGCTTGTGTTACTTCAGAGTTCCTATGGCCGGTGTCAAGGATAAATGTTGTTCTCGGCAGACCTCTCAGGTGGCTAGTTCCTATAACTGAAGTCTTATAACTACCTAATGTGAAATTCCTTCAATATTCTTCATTCTTATTGTTCTTTATGCTAGATAGTGATTTATACCATCTACCACCACATTGTGTCTCTGATCCTCTCATAGACAAAAACAGTCCATCTCAAATCAAGCCGGTGAAAACGGAATCTGTCTCAGAACCTTCCGAGAGTAAGGAAGACCCAACCAGTCCTGCAGGAAATACAGCACCCACAGAAGAGGCAGGATCTACACCTGATCTTGGTATACATCTTTCTGTGTTTCAGTTTCATAATCAGAGGTGTTTGATAAGACTGACTGCATCACTGTTACTATTTCTCATACAGAGTGTGAGGGATTTGAACATAGCAACCACAAGACAATATACTAAGTTTCACAGACAAGGCTTCGATTAAGGCAGGATTAGTGATGTCAACAGTACAAAAATTCCAGTAGTCTGTACCAATACCATACAAATTTGACATTACTCGGTACCAATTTCAGTACCACAGCAATTTTATTTTATTGAACTATTTTTCAAAAAATATATTAAATTCAATAAGTTTATTATTTATGATGATAATCATTACGGAATCATACGTAAATAATAAATACACATTTAAAGGCTATATGCCTTTTAAAATTAAACATTGTTTAAATATCAAGTGAAAATAATCAACCATCTAGGCATACATATTAGTAGTAGTAGTAGATGTGTATTATTATTATTACATAGAGACGTAGATAAATCTACTGTACAACATTAGCCTAATACATTTCTGTCAATTTCTTCACGTTACACCAAACTTGTGAAGACCTTTGAGTGTCTGTGTTAATGATATGACCGTTTTCTCAAATGAAACGGTAAATTCTCATGAAGTGACGGTTCATGCGTTCGTGTCCTCCACACACGGCAGTTGGCAGAGACTACAAAGACAGCCAGCATCGTGTGGCCCAGCCGCTCGTGCATCTGCGCCTGTCATTCACACAGACACACAGAACATGCAGGAGTAATATTTAAATAGTATTTTGCAGTTTAATATTCACATACACTAGTAAATATTCAGCTTTAGTCTGGAGCTTAGATTAACACGGAATCGACTTAACAGCTGCGGGTACCGGATATACTCGGGAGTCGGTACTACAGAAATGTGGTATCGTCACATTTTCTAAATTTCAGTTCCAGATTGGTACCGAAGTACCGTTACTTGTGACACCCCTAGCCAGCATTAGGCCTTAGTTCAATTAGGACATCTAAGTAGCTTTGATAAACATCACTGTTGTGCATCAAATCAATGGCACTGACATATTTTAGCATATTTTTAAGTTGCTTTTAGTTAAAACGGCTCAAACGTGCACTTTAGCATAAGCGCTGTCTGTGAAACTGGGGGTAAAAGTCTTATAACTCTTTTGGTGTTATACATACATACATACATACATACATACATATATATATATATATATATATATATATATATATATATATATATATATATATATATATATATATATATATATATATATTTTTTTTTTTTTTATCATTATTGTAAAAAGAAAAAAAAACATGTTTAGTTTTGTTATAATTATTTAGTTACCAAAGTGTAAAAAAAAAAAAAAAAAAAAGATGAAATATGGCTTCTGCATATCAAGTATCAAACACCTAAACATAAAATAAATAATGATCTGTACACTACTGCTTTAGAGTTTGGGTTCAATATGATTTTGTTGAATGTTTTTGAAAGTCTTTTTTGCTCACCAAGGCATTATTTGATCAAAAATGCAGTAGAAAAATAATATTGTGAAATTATTACAATTTTAAATAACATTTTTCTCTGGATTTTTTGTTGAATATAACATTTTGAAGAACATAATGTTATAAATGTTTTACTGTCCCTTTTTTTAATGTAATGTATCTTTGCTGATAAACCTAATAATTAGAGAAAGTAGTAGTGTAAAATGTATTGGTTGTACAAATATTTAAGCGGCCACCTCTCATATTCTCTTCAGAATATGTACAAATGTTATTCATTTCACTTGTATGTATATGATGTGCTAACTGACACATTGTTTTCTCAGCTGCAGCCATCAAACGGCAAGTCCACCTTCCAACCACAAACAAGTACAGCAGAGAACCATGTGAGTACACAACAAACCCACAGCTTCACTCTCGCTCACCAGTACAGTATAAAAACTATTATGTGACCCCATGCTCTTTGCCTCCCTCAGTGTACAGGGTCATCAAAAACCAACCTCCTCCTATCCTGTCCATTGAGCTGGACCATAACCTGTTCAAATGCAAGATCGCAGGCTGCCTCAAGTCTTTCCGCAAAGCGTCTCTGCTGCACTACCACATGAAGTACTATCACGCACAGAGCGACCCGAGCCCCCCTCGCTGCGTCCAGACGCGCTCCACAGAAAAACAGAACCTCAGCCAGGAGACCCCTCGCAGGCGCCGCACTGTCTCGGCTTCCCACCGTTAGTGCACACTTTTGTCTATTTGCTGTTTGTGTGGTCGTTTGTTTGGGTTGATTTGTTCAGATTTGGCCTCGTAATGTTTAAAACACAATTAAAGTGCCTATTTTATGCTCATTTACGAGCTTCTAAATTGGGGGGGTCTGCTAGAATACATTTACAAAATTTTAGGTTCAAGCATTTTTTTTTCTCATATTGTGCATTGCTGCAGCACCTCTTTTTAACTGCTTCCTAAAACGCTGTGCTCCTTTAAAAACACACCTTTCTAAAAAGTTCTGATTAGTCACCTGGCTCAGTTTGTTGTGATTGGTCAACAGTCATATGTCGGAAATGTAATGCCCCATAACTGTTTCCATTCCGAGGCTTAGTGATGATATTTCAGCAGCAGAAAATAAGTATTATTATTATATTATTCAGTTTTTTATTCGTTTTAAAATGGCCTTTTTTTAAAGAGTTATAACACATGTACCAAGCCAACCAGCTCTGAAATCAATTTTAAAAAATGCAAACTTTGATTTGAGGCAAAAACGCTCAAAAACACAAAGGTACGTGACCATGTACTTAAAGGGATAGTTCACCCAAAAATAAACATTTATTTAATAATTTAATCACCCTTAAATTGTTCCAAACATTTATGAATTGCTTTCTTCAGTTTTTCCCCCGTGCTACGGAAGTCAATGTGCCCATCAACTGTTTTGTTGCCCATATTCAGAGAATATTTTGTGTGAGAGAGTATTTTGTATTCAGCAGAAGAAGAAAACTCATACAGGTTTGGAACAACTTGAGGGTGAGTAAATGATGTGAGAATTTTCATTTTTCTGGAAACTCTCCCTTTAAAGGTTTTACTGAGAGAAAGAACTACAATCCCATGATGCATTGCAAAGCGCATAATCAAATGCATCATGGCATAGAATGCATCGATACAATATTTTATATTGTTCTCTAATATCTACATAGAAAGTATGTGGCTCAAGTAAGGGTAAAAATTCTCCAGATACGGTTTTACATGTCCATTTACAACCCTAAGATTTGTCCCTAGAATTAATTGGGGTGTTATTACCTTATTTGGAAGGGTCATAAATAATAATAATGAGTTTTGTTCTGATTGGCTGTTTCACAGCAAGGCTCATTTCCGTAGCTCACTCAAGTGGAGTTATTCAGCAAACACAACTGCAAATAGTCGAGAGACCCATGCTTGGATTTAGTACAGTTCATCACCGAGAAGGTTTGAAGGTTTGATCAGTTTTAGTCTCATAAACAGCACAAGCTGCTCGTGAGTCATGACAGAACACAGACCGAGTGAATTACACATTAATTAAAACCGAAAATCTCAAATGGAGATGTTGAAATGCAGCGTACTTGTTTATTGGTGTTTTCAGATCATCCGTGCGCGAGAGAGAGAGCTCCTGGGCACATGGTTTCCAGATCGCAAATTTGAAATAAAACACTGGATGGAATATGTTCTTTTAACAGAAAAGCTCTGTTTGAGGGATTTAAATAATTGAAATCTGGCAACCGCAAGCACGAACATACATACTACTTGGCCTTGAATGGGGGCTGGTATATTCAAATTTTGGGGACGTAAATATTATTTATCCTAACTGTTACAGTCTGTGTTATGTTGGGATTTGCCTGTTTTTTCAGTGGTCTTTTGTACGCACAAGATTTACAGCGGTGTTTGAGGCTCATGGTATGTTAGCTCCATATACTGAACTCTTATTATTCAACTATGCCAAGGTAAATACAGGTTTCCATTCTAGGGCACCTTTATAGGGCATAGAGAGATCAACTTGATTACGTCATTCGCACATAAAAATATGCTGAAATTACACGGGCTGACAGCTGAAGCTGAAGCATATACCATAGATAGCTCACAGTAGGTTTGTCTTTAAAGGTTTACAAGTTATTGTCTAAAATCAACTTTCTTACGAAGAAAATTAGGAGTTTTTACTTTCAGAACCCAACTGTTGTACTCCATTGAAAGTCCTTACAATGTTGTACAAAACAAAAATAAAATAGCATCTCTTCAAGATAGCAAAATCAATTAAACAATTATTCTTTGACGACGGGCAAAATCTTTGTCACATGGTGTAGAAATACTACAAACAAGCCATTTCGAGCAAGTGTTTATTGTTGATGAGATTGGCACTCTTTGCTGTGGACTTTGCTTTTGTAAGTTTGCAGATTGTTTATATGCACAAGTAGCTATATTACACACTAAAGGAAAAAGCATAATAGGTGCCCTTTAAATATCCCACAGATACTCCCTCTCCTCTGAGCGACAGTAAGTCAGGTCACACTCTGTCGCCCCCTGCTGTCGGCAGCATGCACCGGCAGCGCTCGGCCACACTGGGTGCAGAGAGGAGCAAAGAGAACCAACACTTCAACCGCTCGCTGCATGACGACAGAGACTGGGTTGCCAAGGAAACAGGTATTGGAGAGCATCGTGATCATTCCATCTATATCTGTGAACATCACGCCGATTCCTCTGCATATTACCACAATCAGGCCATGGCAGTAATAGAGATTGATTTTTCTCATCTGAAGCGGTGAAAGAAAGGGAACGGCTGAGAGAGAAGCGGCAGAGGGATTTCTTCCGCATCAAACTGAAGAAAAAGAAGAAGAAGAAAAGGAAGTCTAAGTCAGGTGAGACGGCAGTTTTAATGCAGCGGTGGCTCTTTCTTTTTGGCTCTCTGCTGTCCCCTCTGTTTGTCTGCTATAGCTACAACTTTTCTCTAAATGGGCAGTTCCACTAAACTAAGCATGTACAATTATTTTGGATCTGGCAATATATTTAAGCAACAGGATAAGATGACACGCTCTAGGGTTTCTGTTTTGAATGGATAAAAAGATCCAAATTTATAAATAATCTATACAAAGTTATACACCGATTAAGCATAACATTATGAACAGTATGACAGGTGAAGTGAATAACACTTATTGCCACCTGTTAGTGGGAGGGATGTATTTGTCAGCAAGTGAACATTTTGTTAGAAACTGGTAAAAATGGGCAAGCGTAAGGATTTGAGCAAATTTGACAAGGGCCAAATTGGGATGGTTAGACGACTGGGTCAAAGCATCTCTAAAACTGCAGCTCTTGTGGGGTATTCCCGGTCTGCAGTGGTCAGTATCTATCAAAAGTGGTTTAAGGAAGGAACAGTGGTGAACCGGCGACAGGATCATGGCTCATTGACTCATGACCAAGGCTCATTGATGCACGTGGGGAGCGAAGGCTGGCCTGTGTGGTCCGATCAAACAGACGAGCTTCTGTAGCTCAAATTGCTCAAGAAGTTAATGCTGGTTCTGATAGAAATGTGTCAGAATACACAGAACATCCCAGCTTGTTGCTTACAGGAATGCATAGCCACAGACCAGTCAGGGTGCCCATGCTGACCCCTGACCCCGCCAAAAGCACCAACAGTGGGCACGTGAGCATCAGAACTGGATCACAGAGCAATGGAAGACGGTGGCCAGGTCTGATGAATCACGTTTTCTTTTACATCACGTGGATGGCCGGGTGTGTATGCGTCAATTACCTGGGGAACACATGGCTCCAGGATGCACTATGGGAAGAAGGCAAGCCGGCGGAGGCAGTGTGATGCTTTGGGCAATGGTCTGCTGGGAAACCTTGGGTCCTGCCATCCATGTGGATGTTACTTTGACACATTCCACCTACCTAAGCATTGTTGCAGATCATGTACACCCTTTCATGGAAACTGTATTCCCTTGTGGCTGTGGCCTTTTTCAGCAGGATACTGAATTGCACCCTGCCACAAAGCAAAAATGGTTCAGGAATGGTTTGAGGAGCACAACAACCAGTTTGAGGTGTTGACTTGGCCTCCAATTTCCCCAGATCTCAATCCAATTGAGCATTTTTGGGATGTGCTGAACAGATCTATGGAGGCTCCACCTCGTAACTTACAGGACTTAAAGGATCTGATGCTAACATCTTGACGCCAGATGTTACAGCACACCTTCAGGGTCTAGTGGAGTCATGCCCTTAATGGGCCAGGGCTCTGTTGGCAGCAAAAGGGAACCAACAAAGTATTAGGAATAATGAGAATATGTGGTCATAATGTTATTCTTGATCGGTGTATATTTAAAATGTTAAAAATCATGCAGGTTTTTAAAATTATTATTATTTGTAAAATACATTTCTTTAATTTTAGATTGGTGTGGAGTTTTTAAAGTGAGTGTTTCTCCATGTTCAATTCTTAGCTGGTGACGTTTAGACACCTGATGAACATTTGATAAACTGGGCTCTCCTTTTGAATGCAAAAAGATGCCAATGATTTTTTCAATGCCTCATGGAAGGTAGAAAAAAGCCTATCCTTTGCATTTTAATTTTATAATTGCTTCAATTAATAATACAAAAAATAAATGGAAATAAATAAATGTTTAAATGGATAGCCATAATGGCCATATTTAAAACTGTTTATTTAATTGTTTTAAAATGTGGTAATTAAGAATAATACATTAATAATAATCTTTTTATTTGCACAGTTTAAATAGCATTTAATATTTGCCAGTTGCTTTTCTTTGTTTTGTCAAATGCTTTTATGTCCATTTGTCCAAAAAGAAATCCATTGTTTTAAGAGCCGCTCCCTCTCCAGAGTACTCTAGATGTAAGGTGATGCACAAATTGTAAATTAAATAAATTGTATCCACAAATATTTACTCATTACTAAATGTTGAATACAGAAATTCTCAATCATTTTATATCTACACAGGGACACCAAATCGATGTGTCGTTCATCTTAAATTATTAATAGACTCTGAAAGTGCACATCCACCCACAAAATGAACGTTTCAGTTGCCAGTCCCTAGCGTCATATACTCACTGAATCAGATCTACAAGCCGCCTCGTCGGTGAGGAACTGCTCGGTCTGTGTTTAACCCTCTTCCTCCTCTGACAGACTGTTACAGCACTGAGGAGAGCATTGGCCTAAAGTCTTTCCCCTGCAATCTGAATTCGGCCCACAAATTGCCCCTCTCCCTCACACACCGATCCTACACGGGAAACTGCCCTGAAAAGATGCTCAGCCAGGGTGGGTACCAGAGAACGCAGGTCCTTCGAACTCACAGCTGCCTGCTTTGTGTTCTTCTCCTGCCTTGTTGTCCTTCAGTGTCTTCACTAGCTGTCCAGTGTCTTCGTTTAATCAGATGTGTTTAGTCACTGACGCTATGTAGATCTATCTCTGTAGACTTGTGTGTGTGTGTGTGTGTGTGTGTGTGTGTGTGTGTGTGTGTGTGTGTGTGTGTGTGTGTGTGTGTGTGTGTGTGTGTGTCTTGTTTGGTAATACTTGTGAGGACACAAATGTCCTCACTTATATAGTAAAACATGAAAATGACCCACTAGTGAGGACATTGGACTGGTCCTCACTAGTTTAAAAGGCTTATAAATCAGCCAAAACATGTTTTTATTTAAATCTGTTGTTCTGCACATGTTTCTGTGATGGGTAGGTTTAGGGATAGGGGTTGGGTTAGGGGATAGAAAGTATCATTGACCTGATATAAAATCAATGGAAGTCTATGTAATGTCCTCACTAATATAGTGAAACAAACCTGTGTGTGTGTGTGTGAGTGTGAGTGTATGAGAGAGAGAGAGAGAGAGAGAGGGAGAGAGAGAGAGAGAGAGAGAGAGAATAGCTATTGCATGGAAGACTGTAGTATAAAAATGGAGAGAAAATCCTCTGCTTAAATGTGCGGTCCTTGTTTCCACCAGGGGAAGACAGCAGCAGTGATTTGTCTTCAGACAGTCCTGTATGGAGTGAGGATGAATCTGACACCGAGCTCGATATGAACATGCCCCTCTCCGAGCAGGGTGTGGAAACCATCTCTCACAGCTCTGAGATTGTGCGCTGTATTTGTGAAGTGCAGGAGGAGAACGACTTCATGATACAGGTGAGCTACCACCATCTGAACTCCACCAGACAAGACCTCAAGACCATCTGTTGTTTTTTTTTGTTTTCCTCCCAAAAATGAAAATTGTCATTAAATACTTACCCTAATTTTGTTCGACACCCGTAAGACCTCCGTTCATCTTCGGAACACAAATGAAGATATTAGTGTTGAAATCTGATGGCTCAGAAAGGCCTTCATTGACACCAATGTCATTTCCTCTCTCAAGACCCATAAAGGCACTAAAGACGTCGTTACAAAGCCCATCTCACTACAGTGACTCTACAATCATTTTACGAAACGATGAGAATAGTTTTTGTGCACAAATTAAAAAAAAAAAAAACGTATATAGTGATGGGCCAAAACAATGTTTCGAACGGTTATGAATCAGCCTATCAATTCAGGATTCGGATCGCCAAAGTCAAGTGATTTCAGCAGTTTGGCGGTTTGACTGTGACTTTGGCGATCCGAATCATGAATCGATACGCTGATTCATAACAGTTCGAAACATTGTTTTAAAATCAACCAATAACACTGGTGTCAATGAAGGCCTTTCTGAGCCTTCGGATTTCAACACAAATATCTTCATTTGTGTTCCCAAGATGAACGGAGGTCTTACGGGTATCAAGCGACATTAGGATAAGTAATTATTGACAGACTTTTCATTTTTGGGTTAACTAACCCTTTACAAATTTCTCCCACAGTTAGCAATAAAATGAACAGCAAAGAAACACAGTATAAAGAAAATGGTCTTTTATTTAATTTATTTATTTAGCACTTGCATATCTAGCGGTGTGGCCGACTCGTCTGCGATTCTCTCATTGCTTCTTTGATACTTCACACTGCGTGATTGTCACTCGTGTGAATGAGCACCATTTACCTCAAATCATACAGTTTATTGACATTGTTGGTTCTAATGAAACAATTTGTTGGGTGGCTTCTGACCAAGTTAAACACATCTGATTGGCCATTCCAATTTTTTCTTTGGCAGCGCCCAAAATATGCAGGAAAAACCCTGATCAGAAATCATTACATTTATTTATTTGATTATATATTTATTACAAATATAAATGTTATGCACAATTATTTTATATTTATAAATTCAGCTATAAAAATGAGTATACTTGACATACTTCCAGCTATAGTATGAAAAAAAAAAAAATCTGAGCCAGGAGTTCAACAAATTAAGCACTGGCACAATTACTAATTGTGTTGTTGTGTATTATTTGTTTTGGTGAAACTATATGATTTTGAAACATTCATATGCATGTTCAGTAATTGTCTGAGAGACTGAAGGATATATCCTGTGCTCTCTGCAGTGTGATGAGTGTTTGTGCTGGCAGCATGGGACGTGTATGGGTCTGTATGAAGACAGTGTGCCAGACAGCTACAGCTGCTACATCTGCAGAGACCCACCAGGTGAGAGACTTCCCCCAAACCATCTCAGTTTAGTGTATATTAACTTTCATTTTGTGTGTTGGCAAAACAAGACAATGATTCAAAATATCAAAATATGACAACCACATCAATACATTTTGTGGTCTGGCTTTTTGTTAATGTTTTAATGTGCTTTTGTCTGTATGCAGCTCAGAGGCAGAGTCAAAGATACTGGTACGATAAAGACTGGCTGAGCAGCGGTCACATGTATGGCTTGTCTTTCCTGGAGGAGAACTACTCCCACCAGAACAGTAAGAAAGTGACAGCCGCCCATCAGCTTCTAGGAGATGTCCACCGTGTGTTTGAGGTCCTGAACGGCCTTCAGCTCAAGATGAGCATCCTACAGTAAGCAAATTATTTTTCTCTAGTGCTCTTGATGTGACCAACTATTAAAGGGTTAGTTCACCCAAAAATGAAAATTCTGTCATTAATGACTCACCCTATTGTCGTTCCACACCTGTAAGACCTCCGCTCATCTTCGGAACACAGTTTAAGATTAAAAACACAGTTTTTATTACCTTTCTGGTACTTCTGGAAAGGGACAGTAGTGTGCATACGTTTTCAATGGAGAGGCAGAATCTCTTGGACTAAATATAAAATATCTTAAACTGTGTTCCCAAGATGAACGTAGGTCTTTTGGGTGTGGAACGACATTAGGGTGAGTCATTAATAACATTTCATTTTTGGGTGAACTAACCCTTTAAGTACCTTTGTGAAAGTACCAGTGAAAGCTTCAGTTATAAATCAAAGCTTCCCCCCGTTTTAGGACACAAGCCCATCCAGACCTAAAGCTCTGGCGGCAGCCCTGGAAACCTGTAGATGGCCTACGGAGGAAGGCGGCAGGTGATTCCGGCATAGTTACTCCCTTCCCTCCCTCACCCCCTGAAATGGGAGTGAGCGAATTTGAGACGTTGAAAAGCGAAGTCCCATCGCCCGTGGAGACGCATTGCTCTTTCCAGGACTCGTACATTAGCAGCGATCACTGCTACCAGAAGCCGCGCACATACTACCCAGCGGTGGAGAGAAGACTTGTAGTGGAGACGCGGGGCGGTTCTGAGCTGGAGGACAGTCTTAGGAGTACTGAGGACCTACTAGAGATGGCTGAGCAGAGGTACAGCATGCCTTTGGACCATGACCAGCACAAGCTTCAGCTGGCCGAACGCTCTTTTAGTAAGGTAAGTTACAAGCAATTTGTTACCTTTTCGGCCAAGTGCACACTACAAAACAAAAGCTTGCCGGCCAGTGTGCATCTGAAGACTTTGCATTTTCTTTGTTAGTGCACATTGGACACAACTTATCACAGACCAAGTGCGTCAATTACAAGATACTTTTCCTGCCCGACTGTAGCTATGGTCCTATGTGTGCAAATAGCACATCGGTTGTCAAACCAGTTGAGATCTGTTTTTAAACCATTTTAAAGGGGTGATGAATTGAGAAATCCACTTTTCCTTGAGCCTTTGATATATAAATGGTCATGGTAATACAAGATTATCCTGTAAATTTCAGGGCTGAAAACTTCCTTGTTAGTCAAATAAAAGCTTTTATTGACACCAGGCCCAGCAAACGATCGATCTCAGAATGTGCATCATCCTTACGTCATCGCGTGACGAAAAACACCGTATAATAATAACAGATTAATTTATAACGCACTTTTCATTCTGAACAATCTCAAAGTGCAACAATGGAAAAAGGGAAAAAAATAACAAAAATGAATAAAAAGTAAAAATAAAGAAAATAAAAACAATTAACACACTAAGCCTTTCTATTATTTACCTTTATTTTACCAGGAAGTCTCATTGAGATTAAAATCTCTTTTACAAGAGACCTGGCCAAGGTAGCAGCCATACAGTCTGACAACATATTAAAATACAACAAGTACAATAATAAAAGAAATAGTAATACATAGGATTCTCTCAACAAAAACCATCACATGCCTTCATTACCACTTTCTTTATGATGCCTTTAAATTCACCGATAGACACCAATTTCTCCAATTTTAAATCTTTTTGCAAATTATTCCATGCCATAGGTCCATAATAGGAAAATGCAGTTTTCCCCAGTTCAGTAAACACTCTTGGTACATTTAAAAGCAAACACTTTGAAGAGCGCAACTGGTAACTGCCAGAACTAACACAAAGAAGAGTACAAAGATCAAGAGAAATAAAGAGAAAGAGAAAGACTTTTCTAAACAGAAAAGTCTTCAGTTCAGCTTTAAACTGGTCTAGGCTCTGTACTGCTCTCAGCTCACTGGGAAGGAGATTCCAAAGCCACGGTGCAGCCGAGCAGAAAGCTCGAGCTCCCATGGTACGAAGCCTGTTGATGGGGACTTGAAGAAGCAGGTGGCCTGAAGATCTGAGGGTGCAGGTGGAGGATTTCAGTGTGATGATTTCCTGTAGATATGGAGGTGCATGTCCGGTGATGCATTTATGTGTGAGCAGGAGGATTTTGTAGACGATCCGGGATGTAACAGGAAGCCAGTGCAATGGGAGTGTAGGATGGGAGTTATGTGATCATATTTACGGACTCTCATAAGGACTCTGGCAGCACTGTTCTGGATGTATTGAAGCATCTGGATATTTCTGCCAGAAATCTAATTGAAGAGTCCATTGCAGTAGTCCACCAGGCTGTCCACCAACTTGTCCATGCACAAAGGCATGGACAAGTTTCTCTGCATCTGGAAAGGTTAAAACAGGACAGAGTTTAGAAATGTTTTAAAGGTGATCGAAGGAAGTTTTACAAATATGCTTAATGTGGTCTTTGAAGGTCAGCTGTGGGTCAAACCGAACCCCTAGATTAGTGACTGAGGAGGAGAAAGTGATGAGCTGGGACAATGGGTGGATCTGATGAGGAGTGCCAACCAGTAGTGCCTCAGTTTTTCTGGAGTTCAGTTGGAGGCAGTTAGTTCCCATCCATGCCTTAATCTCCTCAAGACATGTGGAGAGTCGTGACAGAGCTGTGGAGGGGCTCGGGGCAGTTTTGATATAAAGTTGCGTGTCATCAGTAAAACAATGAAAAGATAGTCCATGTCTGCTGATCAGGGTTCCCGCGGGGTCTTAAATTCAGAAAGTTACATTTAAGGCCTTAAAAAGTCTTAAAAACGCCCAGATTTTCATCCTAGGTCTTAAATTTAATTTACCAAAGTCTTAAAACTTTTACTTCCGTTCCGTTCCGTTTTTTCATATTCGTGATCCGAAAAACTCGTCACGCACAGAGACCTTGCACACTGAGTCCGATGCTTATTAATGAATGTGTTACGGAAAAAAACGCAAAACAAGACAAAGTGACGTCTAGTGAGGATGATTTGTTTGTCCTGAGGAGATATTGGGTTCATCTAACGTTACTCCTGAGATCGCGTAGAGAGGAGAGTTTCCCTATCAAGCGGGATTATCCAGATCGACCGATTCAAAGTTGCAGTTTCAGTGGCTCAGTTTGATGCTTTGCTAGCGATACTGGAGACATATTTAAAAGAAGGCCACTAATTTCCGTGAATCAATTGATCCCGAACACCTGGCAGTATGTCTATGGATCCGATCACACACATAAAGACAGACAGACAGACAGACAGACAGACAGACAGACAGACAGACAGACAGACAGAGCTTTACAGACCCTTACGAAACAAAAATATATTGCAATATATTTGAAAATATCATGCAATATATTCACATATAACGTTAGGGGATTTAATATTTATATTTTCCAATATATTGCAATATATTGAAAGCGGCCATCATTTGTATATTTTCCAATATATTGCATGAATATATAATATATTTTATAATGCCATCAATATATTATTCCATATATTAAAATATATTTCAAGAAAATATATTGGTAAATATATTTTCCTTTCGTAAGGGGAGACTTGATGTGCTATAATTATAGCTGTGATATAATAATATTTGTAGCATTTTTGCTAGAATAATATGTATAGTGGCTTTGAGTTGTCAAAACGTCTCAAAATGTGTTTTTACGGATGCGAAATCGCAGAAAATCGAACCTGTTCCAAAACATTTTTTGACGGACGAAAGTTTCGGAGGCAGTGTGCAAGCGTGATTGACATAACGTGAGGTCGAATTTATTATTGGAAATTATTTTGCGTAAATTATTATTCTAGCAAAAATACCACAAATAATATTATTATATCACAGCTATAATTATAGCACATCAAGTCTCTATAAAGGTGTGTGTGTGTGTGTGTGTGTGTGTGTGTGTGTGTGTGTGTGTGTGTGTGTGTGTGTGTGTGTGTGTGTGTGTGTGTGTGTGTGTGTGTGTGTGTGTGTGTGTGTGTGTGTGTGTGTGTGTGTGTGTGTGTGTGTGTGTGTGTGTGTGTGTGTGTGTGTGTGTGTGTGTGTGTGATCGGATCCATAGACATACTGCCAGGTGTTCGGGATCAATTGACTCACGGAAATTAGTGGTCTTCTTTTTAATATGTGTCTCCAGTATCGCTAGCAAAGCATCAAACTGACACTTTTAATCGGTCGGTCTTGATCCCGCTTGATAAGGAGGGGAAACTCTACGCGATCACAGGAGTCTCTCCACATCTCCTCAGGACAAACAAATTATCCTCACTAGACGTCACTTTGTCTTGTTTTGCGTTTTTATCCCGTAACGCATTCATTAATACGCATCGGACTCAGTGTGCAAGATCTCTGTGCGTAACGAATTTTCGGAATACGAAAAACCGCATGCGAAAATATCGGACTCAGTATTTTGATATCAGTTTCTGAGTTTATTTAATGTTTCTATAACTGAATCAATAAAAATAGAATGTTTGAGAGTTTCTGAGATCATTTATAATGCTTTTAGTAATGCGTCGTGTTGGTCTTAAATTTCACTCATAATGGTCTTAAAAGGTCTTAAAAAGGTCTTAAATTTAACTTACTGAAACCTGCAAGAACCCTGGCTGATGACAGGACCGAGAGGAAGCATGTAGAGGATGAATAAGATTGGGCCGAGAACTGACCCCTGCGGAAAACCACATGTAACACATGTAATAAGCACGTGTAATTCACGTGTAATTCGTAAGCCCGTCAGCAGGCCGGTGAATCTCAAATAGTGAAATAATATTCCTTTCTTGTTATGGCCGTGTGTGTATGTGTGTGCGTGCGGTGTTTGCGCCAATATCCACCGATCGGGCGGGCCAAGTAATACAAAAATAATATTTCAATTAATAAATAATTGTGTTTGTTTGAAAAAGGCGTTTACGAGCCCTGTGTTCAAAAAAATCATTCCGGTTGCCGCTTCTCCCTCACTCTCTCCTCTCCCCCGTGAACTGACAGGGGTGCTGAAGCTCATTAAATATGCAAATCTTATCCAATCCTAGCCGTGGGCGTTTACTTCCAAGTCTCCAGTGCGTCACACCCATCAAAAACCAGCGTTCAGGAGAGACCAGTGTAGAATATAGCCTATTATTAGTCATGATATTTTTGAATGTAAAAACCACACTAACATTATTAGTTGACCTCAGACAACAGTATAAACAAATAAAAAAGGCTCTTCATGACACCTTTAATGTCTGTTGCCAACCCAGTTCAAAGTCTGTCTTGCAAAATGTTTCAAAATTAGTTTTCAAACTAATTTGAAATCTGTTTTTAAACCAGTCTAAAGTCTTTCATAGTATCTGCAAATAGTCACCGCATGTCTTACAATTGCACACACTAGATCATCCTCACTTTCACAATTTTGTGCATTTTGTTTTGCTGTGCATAAAACCTGAACTAATTTGATTTGCTTAAATAGTTTAGGGATGCTAGAATGAACAAACTTGTCATTGATTTCACATTATTGATCATGCGAGACTAATTCGTTTCTGTTTTCAGGAGCTGGAGTGCCGTATGAAACGACTGGTTTCGGCTGAGCAGGAAAAGAGTTGTGGGGTGGAAATCAAGGAAGAGGAGCCTGACCCTGTGACCCCTGACACAAAGCCTGACCCTGATCTTGTGCTGCACCAGCAGTGGCAACTGAACCTGCTGGAGCACATAGAAGCAGTGCAGGACGAAGTGACGCACAGAATGGACCTTATTGAGCGAGAACTAGACGGTGAGACAATGGTTGTAAACCATCATTATAATTTCAGAGGGTTGTAGTTATTGTTGGTATTAACTTGTTGTTAAAATCACTATGCAGTGCTGGAGAGTTGGCTAGACTACACAGGTGAGCTGGAACCTCCAGATCCGCTGGCGCGCCTCCCTCAACTGAAACATCGCATCAGACAACTCCTGACTGACCTGGGAACAGTCCAGCAGATCGCACTCTGCTCCTCATCCTCTTGAGGGCGCCAGAAAACATGCAAACGACTCAAACTAAATTCAATGCACAATGGAGTCCATCTGAAATGATTATGTGTGCCTGGTTTTTTTGAGAAAACCCCAACATGAATCAAGCTAACATTGATGTGACAGTTTCTGTGGCACATGCTTGTTGGAGTGACTGGTGTGGTCAGCAGTTTAACAGTTCACAAAAGACTGATGAAAATAAATCGAGGCTAACGATATCTGATGCAAACAACAGTTTATTTTATTTTTTGGTATTTGTGGAATTTAATGCTTCATTGTAGCACTTAGCTGTGTCTGTTATAGACTTAGGAGTTTTTTATTTTATATGTAATTTCCTCAGTATCCTTGACATGCTAAATAATAATTTTATGTTAATTCATAAGTGATCATTTTGGACTCTCTCGGCACGTCTTTGCTCTGAGTGAAGAGCTTAAGGACCCGAATGGTATTTTGCTGTAGCTAAAGAAAAAATGTTAAATATGACTATAACAATATGAAAATATATTTTAATCTGAAAATACTTGCATTTTACTTCTATATTTGTACTTAAAATTCAAGTAATCTTGTAAATAACCCAACCAATTGCTTATTCATGTTCTTTTTTTTATTTCTGATTTAAACTTGTATTTACAGTAAAGACTTTCTGTAATCTTTGATCTGTTGTGAATACTGTAGTTGTGGGCTTTCTGCCTATAACTTTCTAATTTTTGACACAATTGATGTTGCTTGCATTTCAGAACAGTGGGCTTTGTTTCCACTGGAACATTAAACAAGCAAAGAATGTTGTTTTCTTGCATACTGAAATTTTGTATGTATATTTTTCTTTGTATTTCTGTTTCCCCCCAATGATTCTGAACTGTTTCTGATTCTTTGTTATTTGTGTCTGTTGCTTTCAAGCCTACAAGATTGTTTTTGATTAAGACATTAGATGCCTTTTAAGTTATTGTAATTGTGAATTTAAGTTATTGATTCTGCCACCTTTTTACTTCTGTCCATTGGCTTTCTTTTATACAGTGCGAGTCTGAGTATTGTATGGTCAAAGAGAGAACGAGAAAAGCAGTTTTTTTGTGTGTGTTCTCACCCTTTGGTGTTAGTTTCCCTCCCTCTAGACTATTACTGTTATAATAATAAAAAAATAAAAGCTGTGCCTGATATCATATTTCAGGCCAATCTGAGTGTCATTTACCCTCAAATACGAAAACTACGTTTGTTATAAATCTGTGAATTTATCAAATCCTGCCGACGGGTATCTGAAAGGTTTGTGTTTCTCTGTACAGCTAGTGAGCAGTCCATTGACTGTTCCTCAGTATTGTCTATTGTATTTTTTATATCTGCCCTGTTTATTTCCAGTCACTGGGAATTTAGTTGTGGATTAAGTATTGCAGTCTTTTTTTTACGTTTCATTTTTCCATTGTTTGCATCTTTTTTTGCATTGGGGTCAAATGGGAATCTATAAGTTCTGAAAAATATTGACACGTAATCCAAATGCCAGAAAATAAATGCAAATATAAACTCAAAAATGTTGTTTGTTTGTTTTTTGCCTAAAATTCATAGAAGATTGTGGTAATATTTATTAAAATGTTTTGTTTTTATGTATTATTAATGTTGCAAGGTCACTAATTATTATAATTAGCGGTTATAAATAATGTAAACAATGTTATTTTTCGTCACTAGAGGTCGCTTATTCGAAACAAAAGCGTAACTTAATGCCTTGATTTCTGCTTCCGCTCATGCGTATGTGGGATAATGCAGCACTGTTTTATCATATTAGATACAGCTGAGCGTGTTGAAAGTTGTTATAATACATTCGTTCTGCTGCTAATATGAGACACTTGTTCACAATGCAGTGAGCTAGAGCAATATTAGACATGGTAAAACATGGTACTCGCTGTAAATCAAGAAAACAAGATTTGAACAATAAGACTAACTGTTGAGCTATAACTGATTCGTTTTCTGTCTGTGAATGATCCAAACAGCTGCTCACCTGTCTAATAAAACACATTTAAAGTGTTGGTGTTTCCATGGTTTCTTTTATACTGGGAATCGAGAGTAATGGGTATAATGTCATTACACACTAGCTGACCACAACTTTCGGACACAATCTTTTTTTCTATCTCGACTGTCATGTAATGCACAGGATTGTGGGATATCAAAAGCAGCGAAGGATACATTTATGCTGCCTTCAAAACTCGATTAGGGTCTCTCAGGAGACAGGAAATGAAGCTAACATTAAATTCAGACATGCCTTGATGCCTTCCTACCTTGAAATGTGTCCTCTGAAGGCAGCATTTTCCAGGTTTCAGACACAGTCCTGGTTAAAATGACTTATTTCTTATTTCTCTTGATTTATACATTTTTGGAATCATTTGGGATAATGTAAGTATGCACGCCAAAAAAAAAAAAAAAAAGAACATAGTTCTAGTAGTTTTTGAATATCTGAATCCAAAAATCTTATATTGCGCCTTTAAACCCTATAAATCTACATAATTATGACGAATCCTTTTTTTATTCCAATGATAAAGAAAACTCAAAGCATGGTTAGATTTAATAACATTAGCCAATATTAAATATTCTGTTATATTTAAATAATAAAATTTCATTTATAATGCCTTTGCACTTTAATTGAGTATTTAACTTTTTTATTATGTTGGGAGTTTATTTAGGCCCCACGTTTGATAATACTGGTTGTTATACTAGCTAGCTGTAAATGTTTTCAATGTTTTAACAACACGCTATTATAAAAATGTGTATAAAATAACATAAATGTGGACTTAAGTTTATTTTAAATCATAACGACACACACACACACACACACACACACACACACACACACACACACACACACACCTGTCTGGGCTGGTCGCGTGTTTTGACTTTGGTGTCTATCAGCTCTCGTGAGCTCCTCCTCCGTCCGCGGGAGGAAGCAACTAGATCACCGCCTCACTCACACATACACACTCACACTCCAGTGCCTACAACACGCTGCACAATTCATCCTTCTTGCGTTCACTTCTTATCCAGCAGGTTTTGATCATCGTGAACGGTGAGCAGTGATATATTTTCATTTTTTAAGTCCTGGCTTGAATGTTTATCATAAAGTCACTCAGTTGGTCAGTTCTTGCGCGAGCGGTGCGCGCGGAACACGAGCTAACAGCAAGCTAGCGCGAGACAAAAAAAAAGAATTAGACATAAAGGCTCTTTTAAGGAATGCTTAGTCCATAATGTTTCATTATAGAGCTATTTTGTCAATAACAGATATGGGCAACGGTGTCATTGTCGCCTCTTTCCTTGTTACTGCTTGAAGCCTGGATGTGTTGAAGACTGAAAACTGACACCAGCTAACGTTCGTCCTGTCATATCTAACGTAACGTTACTCAGTGCGTATTTGTTGAAAAAGCAGACTGATCGATGAAATAAGGTACATTTGATTCATTATTTGAGTGCTCTTTTTGTGTAGTGTTTTGTTTTGTTTTGTTAGAACGTGTTTAGCACTCTGAACTGTTGAGTTTAACTTCTACCGAGCACCTCCATGATCCAGGATGAAAGCCGTTCGGACTTTAGTCTCTTCAGGGAGACTGTACGACATGTGTTTTAGAAGCAGAGGGTGTAAAAATGGAGTCGGAACTCTGTTATCGTTGTTGCTGAAGCCTTTCAGTGTGCGTCATCCTATAATGTTATGTCTCCTTAATACAACGAAAGCCCTCGGATCAGTGAATTGGTAATACGTATTGCTGTAGATACCCCAGGGCAGATCGTGGGGCATCTCTGGCTGTTTTATAAAAGGGCAGCTAACCCAATTACCCAAAATACTTCCAGAGAAACAACACAGCACCAGCAAAGCCATTTTATTAGCTCTAGGAGTCCAGATGCTTTAGTGCAGGGTTGTTCACTAACAAGTGGGCCAAACAAAAACTTTGGTCCGAGCCACATTCTTTTGCCAACAGAAGGGTACTAGCTACAGTGAGGAAAATAAGTATTTGAACACCCTGCTATTTTGCAAGTTCTCCCACATAGAAATCATGGAGGGGTCTGAAATTGTCATCGTAGGTGTATGTCCTCTGTGAGAGACATAATCTAAAAAAATCCAGAAATCATTATGTATGATGTTTTTAACTATATATTTGTATGATACAGCTGCAAATAGGTATTTGAACACCTGAGAAAATCAATGTTAATAATTATAATAATTTGTTTGATTTATATAGCGCTTTTCAAGGCACTCAAAGCGCTTTACATTGAAGGAGGAATCTCCTCAAACCACCACCAGTGTGCAGCATCCTCCTGGATGATGTGACGGCAGCCATATTGTGCCAGAACGCTCACCACACACCAGCTGATTGGTGGAGAGGAGACAGAGTGATTAAGCCAATCAGGAGAGGGGGATGATTAGGAGGCCATGATTGTCAGAGGCCAATAGGCAAAACAACCTCCTTCCCTCAGTTAGAGCATTGAAGATGGGTCGAGGCTGGGTCTTCCAACATGGCAATGACAATTATGAATGTTAATATTTGGTATAATAGCCTTTGTTTGCAATTACAAAGGTCAAACGTTTCCTGTAGTTTTTCACCAGGTTTGCACACACTGCAGGAGGGATTTTGACCCACTCCTCCACACAGATCTTCTCTAGATCAGTCAGGTTTCTGGCCTGTCGCTGAGAAACACTGAGTTTGAGCTCCCTCCAAAGATTCTCTATTGGGTTTAGGTCTGGAGACCTGCTAGGCCACGCCAGAACCTTGATATGCTTCTTACAGAGCCACTCCTTGGTTATCCTGGCTGTGTGCTTCGGGTCATTGTCATGTTGGAAGACCCAGCCTCCACCCATCTTCAATGCTCTAACTGAGGGAAGAAGGTTGTTCCCAAAAATCTTGCAATACATGGTCCCGCTCATCCTCTCCTTAATACAGTGCAGTCGCCCTGTCCATGTGCAGAAAAACACCCCCAAACCATGATGCTACCACCCCCATGCTTCACAGTAGGGATGGTGTTCTTGGGATGGTACTCATCATTCTTCTTCCTCCAAACACGTTTAGTGGAATTATGACCCAAAAGTTCTGTTTTGGTCTCATCTGACCACATGACTTTCTCCCATGACTCCTCTGGATCATCCAAATTGGGATGATCCAGTGTACAATTTTGTCTCTAGTGTCTTTGGACAGCTCTTTGGTCTTGGCCATGTTAGTAGTTGGATTCTTACTGATTGTATGGGGTGGACAGGTGTCTTTATGCAGCTAACGACCTCAAACAGGTGCATCTAATTTAGGATAATAAATGGAGTGGAAGTGGACATTTTAAAGGCAGACTAACAGGTCTTTGAGGGTCAGAATTCTAGCTGATAGACAGGTGTTCAAATACTTATTTGCAGCTGTATCTAGGGATGTGTTGAAAAAATCGATTCACCAATTCTTAATTGATTTTCATATTAATTTCTAAAGATCGATCCGTAACTCGGAGGATCGATTTAATACGCCTACATTTTCCCCGTGAATTTTAATTTGCTGCGTCATTGAATTCACGCATGCGCGTGAGGTGGAAGGACATTAAAACAACAAACAGGGCAGCTTTGAAAACTCCAGAACCACCCTGGACAGAGAATACAACACATACACTTGAGTAGGTAAACAAACTCAAGCCGAAGCTCTCGTCACTATACCGCCGCCGCTTCCTCTTCTCTCGTTACCGCGGCGGACCGAGAATACTAGAGTAAGGTAGACGAGTAAACTCGGGCTGCTGGATATGTCGAGAACGCGGCTTACGTCACAGCCGTTCTCACTGCAGCGCGCACTTACTAGGGCTGTCAAAATTGTTCGAATATTCCCTCTAAAACAAACACGAATATTCAAAATATTCGAACATCTAGGTGTGCATTTTGTCAGTGCATTACGTCAATAGCGGCAAATTAATACAAAGAGACATACTTGTATAGTTTGTCTATTTAAGTTTATACATATTTGACAGCGTATTACTTACACAAATACAAGTAGATTGTTATTATAAATTATATAATTATTATATATAAATTAACTAATGGCCAAGACCGCAGAGCGCAGACCTCTCTCTCGCCCTCACTGCAGATAACGGTTTAAATGAGCAAACTGAGTGATGATCAAGAGTTTTGTGCAAGCAATTTAAGGTCGCGAGACTCGCGACTCTTGTCCCAAATATAGCAGGCTTCATTCAGTGATTGAAACAAATATTATTAATTAAAGTTTTACAGCATATTGAGCGCTCCGGGCGAGCTCTGCTGTGCTAAACATGGAGCTTTTCCTTCACATGGTAAATAATCACAATAGTGGAAGCAGTGCATTTATCCTTTAATCATGCAATATCACTTCAGTCAGTACAGTAGCCTACAGTTTAGGAATGTTTCTATTTAACATTAAATAAAATGAGGCATGGTATGCTAACTGTATCTTACATAGCTTGCATATGACTTTATCTCGCGGCTCAACAATTTTACCTCTTACCGTACAAAATCCAACGTACTTCCAGACATGGCTTTTTAGATTATGGAGTTAAAATCTCTTTCTCTGCTGCGGTCGAGTTGGGCTCTGCACTTTCTTCTTTTCCTGCAAGTGTCCACATCTTCCCCGTCCACTTTCAGCAGTGACAGTGCGACTCCTGTGACCTGTCCCTGAACCCCCAAGAGAACTTGCAAAATAGCAGGGTGTTCAAATACTTATTTTCCTCGCTGTATATAGCAGTTATGATATATTTAATACTCTTAACTGTCAGTCCTATTATGGGGCATAGACCCCTTCCAACTTAAATTAGTTTCCAATATGCTGAATCATCTGACCAATCAGAGAAGAGTAGACCAATCACAACAGACTGAGCCATCTGACCAATCAGGGCAGAGTAGACCAGTCACAACAGACTGGGCCATCTGACCAATCAGAGAAGAGTAGACCAATCACAACAGACTGGGCCATCTCACCAATCAGAGCAGAGTAGACCAGTCACAACAGACGGAGCCATCTGACCAATCAGGGCAGAGTAGACCAGTCACAACAGACTGGGCCATCTGACCAATCAGGGCAGAGTAGACCAGTCACAACAGACTGAGCCATCTGACCAATCAGGGCAGAGTAGACCAGTCACAACAGACTGGGCCATCTGACCAATCAGAGCAGAGTAGACCAGTCACAACAGACTGAGCCATCTGACCAATCAGGGCAGAGTAGACCAGTCACAACAGACTGGGCCATCTGACCAATCAGGGCAGAGTAGACCAGTCACAACAGACTGGGCCATCTGACCAATCAGGGCAGAGTAAACCAATCACAACAGACTGAGCCATCTGACCAATCAGGGCAGAGTAAACCAATCACAACAGACTGGGCCATCTGACCAATCAGGGCAGAGTAGACCAGTCACAACAGACTGGGCCATCTGACCAATCAGGGCAGAGTAAACCAATCACAACAGACTGGGCCATCTGACCAATCAGGGCAGAGTATGCTCTTGGAAAAGAGAGACTGAATCATTGATTGAGCTGGTTTAGACACTGTTAGCAAAGATGTGATGCTGCAATGTATATTATGATGAAATTATTTATTTTTTACCTTTGATGCATGTAAACCTATTTTAGACCTCCAAAATGAAATCAGGAACCAGTTTAAGCTTTGGGGTCATCTGCAATAATTCATAACAGGCTACAGGACCGGACATCATTTCATTTAATCAAAGAGTCAACTGCTCAAGGACACTTACTGAACGTTCTTTTTCTGAGTCTGTTTTGGCTGCGAGATGACACTGCTGATCCGCCATCTCCGCACTGGACCGAGCTCATTGCTGGACCGATCACACTTGCTTCACTGTTGTTCTATTGATTGGGTTACTCTGTTTGCCCTCCTCCCATTGCTATGCCAACAGCCTCCCTGGGTGACAGCTGTTGTGTGTTTTCTCTGGTTCCTTAATTTCCATTGGCTCTGCTCTTCGCAGCCCTCCATCAATCCACGCCTGCTTCTATTTCTGGTGGCGTCCCCCATGGGAGGACGCCGCTCGTGGCCTCCGCTGGATTCCTGGAGAGGTAGACTGCTGGAACTGAGGGCTGTTGTTTATCTGTCCGCATCTATCTGATCACTTACAAGGGGACAAAAAGCAGCTGTCAGGTCCAGCTAGTAGTGAAAGTATTTGCTGGAGTTTTCTTTCATAATCCTTATTGGATTATTAGGCTGTTTTTTGTTTTGTTGTTGTTGTTTGTTTTTTAGAGAGAAGAAAATCTCTTGCTTTCATTGTTTTGGCACTCAAGCCTGCCATCAGAATGCTGCTACACGCTTTGTTTAATGAGCTGCATGTTCAGTTGTTTTAGTCTTTTAATTGACTTCATAATCCTTTTGTACAGACATACTCAGAGCTAACAACTCAAACCAGCTGGAACGACAGGCCCCGTGGATCAGAATCTGTGTGTAGCAGCATATCGTTTCAGACACGAGTGAGTGTCACTAAGCCCCGTTTGTTTGATCTGGGAATGTCTGACTAGGTGCCACAGCGTGAAGCAGATGAGTCTGTTCTCTCGCACCGTTAGAGTTTGAGAACCTAATCACTAAACGCCTTGTAGACATGTGCCGATTTTCGATAATGCAATATATCACGATAATGAAGATACAGGTTGTGTCTAATTGTCCAGTATGTATTAGGGCTGCCCTCTACCCTACTAAATAGTCAACAAACGTTAGTCTGCGAGAAGAGGCTTAGACCAAGATTGTATTAGTCGGGTAGTCACCGGAAAAAAAACATACACACAGGGCTCTACATAGCGGCCATTTCTGGGGCATTTGTGCCTGAAAATTACTGCTTGCGACTGTGAAAAAATATTTAGGCGCAACGGCAAGTGACCCGATCGATTCTCATGAATGGATGTGTAATACAATTGGAATAAAAACTACAACTCCCAAAGTGCATCAACACTGAGAAACTGATAGGCTATGTTTCCTACTGCAATTAACTGCTTTTCATTCCTTCAGCAGAGTAAGTTTAAAAAAACACCTGCGACGGACTACAATTCAAACAAAGATTCTTTACAAGGCTAAAAGCAGCCATGCGCGCTTACCAGACGCCTTGTGCAAATGGTTTGCAGCCAAATCAAAATTACCTGGAAATACCACGTTTGGATTATCAATAACAAGCTTTAATTAATGGGGGCTTGGGGCAAAAATGTCACCAAAAACAAATTAATTAATAATAATTTTAAAAAGCCCTTGAGTTCTTGATTTAAACCTTTATCACACATGATGTTTAAAAAATTACTAAATGTAGCCTTATATAATGAACGAATATATCACGACTTTTTTTTCCAAGCCGTGTTTTTGTCTCATCCCGAATTGCTATGGTACACATAATAAGTGTTTATATTCCCGGCCCGCTGCGGATTAGCACAGAACCTGCGCGACTCGCCAAAGACACAAACTGAGAGAAGTAGATCCAGCTACAATGTTCTTCCGTAAGACGCATGGCATGCAGTCCTATTTATTGAGCATTAGTGTTGCACGATATACCGGTACTAGAAAAGTATTGCAATACCCTGCTATTACAAACGGTAAGATATGGACTTTAATTAGTACCGGCACATTAAGGAGGACAGCGCTAATATAAGCTGAATTTCTTAATGTGCTTGGATGTGGGACAGCAGGTGTCAGGACATGTGTGTGCAGAGCTCTGCTTCCACCGGTCACTAAACATTGGAAGTAGTATATACTATAGTAGAAGAGTTATATATATACGCGCAGCGCATGACAGAGAAAGCAACAGAAATATGCGCGCATGAGGAGAAAAGGTGCGGCACGGGACATGCTCGTGCTGCCGGACTCTGACCTGAAGCACTCGCACACGCCTTCCAGACAACAAACATGCGATCGCCATTCAGTTCTTTCGAGGATTATTATTGGGATTTGAATGGTCAAACATAAGTAAAAATGCATGGTCTGGGGAGTATTCAGGTAAACACAGTCGGATATGTCTTTAGTGAGCGTGTACAGCTGAGGTAATTAGATCCGTGCAGGTCTTAAGACAGACCTAATATTCTGTGATTAATGTTACGCAAACAATGAAAAATAGAAAACCACAACATGCTTGGCTAAATAACTCAAATATATTTATTAAGAATCAGTGTAGAGTTAAATTATAGAGTGAAGACTAAGTAAGCAATTTTATCTTTGATTATTTAATTTCTTTCTTGAGCTGAAAAATAAAGAACTGTTTTTGTCATGTTGTTTGTAATTTGCTTTTTTGTTGTTGCTTATTTTTAAAAACAGATGCAATTAAAAATCTATATTATAATTATAAGATTACAATTAAAAAATAGCAAATTACTCGTATAATAAAATAAGATTTTGGTCATCCCAACCTGTTGAGAAGTGAAAGGTTAGTGAATGATAACATGATTGATAATGATGATCTCTGTAAAGATCTTCACACTGGCATGTAGTTATAGCAATAAGAGGAGGGAATGGTCAAAAACCAGGGCAGGAACATGCTGGCCAAGTGAATTTTTAGTTAAAAAAATAAAACAAACAAATAGAACAAATAAGTTCTGTTGTCGTATTATTCATATTACCTGTTTTTTGTTTGTTTTTACCGTGGTATCGATTTAGTATCGGTATTGAGGTATTTTAGTCTGGTATCGTATCGCAGTCAAAAATTTGGTATCGTGACAACACTAATTTGTATACGACAATTCACCATGACGTCACAACAGTAATAAACGACCAAAAGCCGAAGCGTTACTATGACAACGCTAGTAAATTGCTTGGGATTCAGACATAGTTAACATGATTATTGAGGGGCTGATTAACTAATTCGGGAGGTAGCAATACATGAAATGCCTAACCGTGCTCCAGTAGATGTAGCGCTAGTCTAATAGCATCATTTTTAAATGAGCCTCAGCCTACCATTGAGTAGTTATTTTAGTGACTGCTGCTGTTTGACTTACAATAATATGTTAGGCTATCGTAGATGGTCTATTCCCTGTTATATAACTAAAAAAGGCAAATGATGGTTTTCTGTCTCTCGGTCGGGGGTCGGATCAGACGGCACAGACGTGAGCTTCTGACGGTCAAAAGGATAGCGTGCTGTAGACTAGCGCTATTCCGCTAACGTTAGGCATTCACTCAAACTAAACTCGCGGTGATGATGAAGCCAGTGTGGTACACGCATCAATATGTTTTGCTTTTCCTATTTCTTCCATTGACATTTGATCAGTAGCCTACATGACACTAGAAGTTCGGTCTCTTCCTACTTTTACTTCAGGCAGTGACTGGCAATGAGTTCGATCTTTAAAAGAGATCTAAAGTTTACTAATATTAGTCTCGAATTCCCCTTCTGAAGATAATTATGCTCTGCTATGATTTTGTAGATGGACCGTTTTGAGTAGCGCCTCTTTTGACAACGTCCACTCACTTTAGCCTCCTCACCCACATTATATTTCTTATAATGGTAAAAATGGACATTAATTTAAAAGGACAACTATTGTCTATTGTACTTCAGCAACTATTGTAATGGGAAAGTTAGTATTGGAATGTGTGTTATTGATCAGAAAGTGCTCCTACATTTTGCTCTTAAAAATGTTTTTATTAGGAGCACAAGGGCTCCTCAAGAAAAATGTTAGCGTAGAGCCCTGACACAGTCCATGAGAGACAGATTTACAGCTTTAACAACGGTTATTTGAGGCAATTACATTATGTCAGGCAGGAAATCCAAACGTTCCCCTCTCGTTCATCGACCTCAAATATGGCTTATCATTTGAAAAATGTAAGTAGTAGCAACTTTACATGGCTGCAGAGTCGTGTGGAGTACTTTTTGGGGGGGATAACAATTTTGTTAAATGAAACTGTATTTTGACTGACATCAAGTGAAATGTGCAGAAAAAAAAGTGCAGAATGGGGTTTTGTTTCAATTTATCAGTTGCTGATTAGATGGAGGCAGGTCTAAAATATGAATTTGCAGTTGTTTATAAGAAAGAGTTTAATAAATCTTGCATGCATCATCAGAAAGATCTCTGAATGAAATCTTAAAATGAGTTTTTGAAAGAAAAAAAATGAAATGTATACATGGATGAAGGATTCACAATAAGATCCATACCATGCATGTAGAAAATAAAATAATTGTCTGCTTTTGTTAAACTCATCATGTCAAATCTGGAACTGAAAATTGCTTTAGCTTTGCGGGACCCCTCAGGACTGGGTCCCTTAACGCTTTAGCTGTAACTACAGTTAATGATTAAAGTTAGTCAGGCACTAAGACACAGAGTATAATAAATGGACAAGCATGCATTACAGTTGCATCATAAAAAAGCATATGAGAGTTTGTTTTCCATATGGTGTCTCTAAATATGCTTGACCAGTTGAGAATTAGTCCATCAGATATCCACAGATCATATGAAACTACAGCTGAATTGTTTGTCTTGCCTTTCATTATCCACTGAGAGGCGATACAGTTGTTAATCGCATTACAGCTGTTACTTTTTTTCATTTCTCAAGAGAAGGCTTCTGCCACCGCTGTTATATTCTTATAATCTTAAATGGCCATTTTGCTTGTGCTTTGCGACGGCTGAATTCTATATAACATCAGTCATCATGTTTGAATGTTTAGTTCTCTCTCTCTCTCTCTCTCTCTCTCTCTCTCTCTCTCTCTCTCTCTCTCTCTCTGTCTCTCTGTCTCTCTGTCTCTCTGTCTCTCTGTCTCTCTGTCTCTCTGTCTCTCTGTCTGTCTGTCTGTCTGTCTGTCTGTCTGTCTGTCTGACTGTAATTGTAGATGCTGCTGTACCATTTTGGATGGGCTGGTTTTGTGAGGTCCGGTTACTTGATTCTGGAAACAGAAAGTAGACACTCACTAAATGAGAGCTACGGTTACATTATGTTGCACATGGGTATTGCAGAAGTGTCTTTTCCTCTTCATATCCTGTATATATTTACCCAGACCAGAGAACCTCTATAATGGAAAATTTCTGCGTAGTGCACCTTAAAGTCACACTTTCCTGTAGGTCAAGAAGGACACATTTGAAATGTCCAAAAGAAATTGTCCATACAATGCAAGTCAATCGTAATGGTTCAGTATTCTTCAAAATACATTTTTGTTCTACAGAAGAAAGTCATACAGGTTTAGAATGGCATGAGGTTAAACCATCCATTAAATAGTTATTGTGCATGATTCATCCATACCAAGGAGGTCTCTACTTGAATTCCTGGAGAAACCAAGGTTATTATAGTTTTGCTTTTTTAAATTAGTTTTTATTTTATCATTTTCGATTTTGCTACAAATTTCAGTTTAGTTTTAGTTAGTTTTATAAATGGTTTTGCTAGTTTTAGTTTAGTTTTTATTTTGCAAATACATTTCTATTTAGTTTTTATTTATTTAGTTTAAGTTTTAATTTTAGTAATTATAGTTTAGTAGAGTTACCATAATGAAGTGTAGACCAAATCAAGGTTTTTAATTTCAGCAAAGTTTAATGTTTGAGTGCACTTGAGTCAAACTATGACCTATACAAACAATGAACTGAGATTAAAAATTATATTAATTTATATTTTGGTATTAACAAATGTATTTGATTTTTTCGACATAGGATCTGAGCCTAACGAACCTAATAAATGCAATGTAAAATATAAAAGTACAAATTATTAATTCCAGACAAACTCACTCATAACAAAGATTAAATATTGTTAAACGCTTATTTTAATTTCTTCAGTAGTACAATGTTGGCTAGCAGTGTGACCAGGGCTAAAGTTATCTGAATACAGCCAACACTGTTGTGCTCTCTCTCTGTGTGTGTGTGTGCGTGCGTGTGTGCGTGTGTGTAACTTGTTTGGCTATACTTGTAAAAAGAACCAATGTTCTCACTTATAAATATTATGACAACTGACAAGTGGGGACATTTGACTGGTCCTCACTAGTTAAAAAACATGAAATCTCAAACACACGCTAGTACTTGCTACTATAGTTGCTGACTTTTGCGCCTGCGTCTCTCGTCGCGTAAGAAACGGCATTCTAAAACAGTAAGCTTAAGTTAAAAGAAGTTCAACGAGCATCTCCTTACCTTGTGTCATTTCCCATTTCACCACCATGAATGCGTTGATTCTTTGTGAACTGCTGTTTAGGTCTAGCGACGTGTTGACTGTCTGCACGCGTCCGTCACAGGACAGCGGTTAATCTCATCAGATAACTTCACGCTCAGTAGCGCAATATACAGACACTCCCTCAACCGCCACGGGTCAGATTTTCCACCACAGTAAAGAGAGCTTATTAATTACGAAAACGAATATTTATTTTTGCTAATTATTATTTCATTTAAGTTAGTTTTTCAGTAAGAGTTGTTAGTTTTGTTTAGTTTTTTCAATTATTCTGATTTTTAAATTTTATTTAAGTTAACGAAAATGTTTTTTGACCAAAAGTTTTAGTCTTAGTTTCAGTTTTCGTTTACGAAAATAACCTTGGGAGAAACTTCTCTTTGATTTGCAATGGTTTCGCTAAAAAAGTTAAATGGATTGTGCGTTGGACCTAATCTCTGAGCACCTTCAGAGTTAAAAGTTTGAAAGCATTGTAGGTCATTGGGATGATGTCATGCGAAACCCACAATTAGACATGTGCCGATTTTCGATAATGCGATTTATCACGATAATGAATATGCACGGTATTGTTATCGTGGGCATTTTAAAATATCGTAAATAATAATTAACAATTTATAATTTTTTTATAATGCATTCAAGAATACTTTGCCCATCAACCGTATAAATGCTCAACACCGCTGTATTCTGCGTCAAAGGGACACGCGCTCCGATAAAAACAAGCCCAATGTGCGTTTGCACATGACTGAACCGGTGAAGGAGACGCGCTGCTGAAGTGCCGCTCAGTGACAGCAGAGGGCGCTGATGAACTGCAGAATGCAGCCGGTTACCCCGGAAACCAGCAAACAAACAAAAACCGCGTGTAGTTTTTAAAACAGCCATTCGTTTTTGTAATCTCAATGTTGTTCATCACAGTACCAAATACTTAATACTTAAAGACTTAATAGGCTATTTATTTTCAAACTTAAACATTTTTATGTTTTAATCTGGACTACAACATACCCTAATAATTAGAACGTTCTGTTATTGTTCAGTAAAACTTTGAGACATCCGACTTCATTAGTTAACATGTTAATTCATTATTCACCAAACTGACAATGAAAAATTATAAAGAATGAATCATTCTATGTTAATTTCTTAGTTACTGTTTAATAACATTAAAATCAAAATCAAAATAACTTTATTAATGGACCTAAGATAAAACTAACAATGATCAGTATTTCTTAACTAACATTGACAAAAACATTATACTTTCTGTACCAAATGTAGCTATTGCTCAATCTTAGTTAATGCATTAAATAATGAGACCTTATTGTAATTTGTAAGCCTACCTGTTGTTCTTTATAGCCTAATTTATTTGCAATTTAATCTGTTTGAAAATTGTACTTTTACAACTCTGAAAAATATCAAGAGACAACTTAACATTGATTTCTTATTGATTTCTCAATGAGGGGTCTCTTAATTTTTTTTCCAGAGCTGTATATATTTTTGGTGCATTATTGTATTTAAACATTCAGTTATTTTTGTTCTTACAAAAATAGTTCTTAAAGCTGTTATGCTATGGCAACACTTTTTTTTGCAACTTATTTCATTATCGTGATAATATCGTATATCGTGATAAAACTTCATCAATTAATCGCAACATGAAAAATTGATATCGGCACATGCCTACCCACAATTAATTAATTAATTTATTTATTTATCTTTGCTTTTGCCGTTTGTAATAGAATTCAGATGTTAAAATCCAAGTGTGTCCTATAGAGGTACCATCCTCTCTTGTACCTGTTCTTTTCTAAACCAAGATTTAGTGGAAAGATTAACTAGCATTTGATCCAAGATTTAGTAGCATTCCTGGCACTTGTGAACATGAGTGCTGAAGCTAATCACAGCTAAAGTGTTTTCATACTGTCAGCTCTGCTTATAGCCAGGTGCCTGCAGAATGAGTAATGCTGAATGCACCCAACAGCCAGGGATGCCACAATCTTTATAATTGATTTACACACTTTGCCAATAGCTATACACTTGGACAACAAATTAACTTATCTGGATACTCATGTCATTTTAAAGCTTGACAGCCTAATGAACGTTTACACCGTCGCTTGAGCAGCAGTGAAGCGGGGGTTTTGCGCCAAGCCTATTTTTGCTGCTGACGCTCCATTAAAGTGAATGCTCACTTTTGATGGACAAAATAAATAATTTCACACAGTGCTCAAAATGCACAAAGTAAGCATTTAATGCATTTTGTAAAGAACATATATCAGAAAAGAAAATGAAGAATCAAAATATTTATAGAAGATTTAAACTTGTTTTCAATATTCAGTTTGGGTGAAAATATGGTATTATATATAAATTAAACACTGAATTAAACTGTCAGAATATATGATGTATAAACGTTTATTTTATTTTATTATGTAAGGGGCGTACACAGTCAGATAAATATGTTCTAGCACTACCACGATTGACGATCAGTTACCATTCAGATTCAAGCACAAGAAAAATAAACTCAATTCAGTTCTCGCATGCATACACGTGCGGAGGTGTTTATATATTTTTTTTACAGTCTATGGTTTCTACTCGACGCGCAGACTGTGTGCAGGTGTTCTTGGTGTATTAACATCTCACCGAGCTCAGTTCATTTTGAGCATAGGCCTGCCACACATGTGGGAACTGTATCAATAACAGCACATATATGTTAGCCGAGCACTAACGTGAGTGACCGATGTGACAAATCTTGTTCATGGCAGGTCTCGACATTAACGCTTGTCCGGGACAAGTGGATTTCTTGAAGGGACAATAATGTGAAAGTGAAAGAGAATTTTACTTGCCCGAAGGATAAGACCCTGATTAAAATGCCAATAACAAAAAAATTACTAACGAATCACCAAAATGCAAGAATGATTAGTAATTAATGACATTTTTGACCCACCTGCTGCCACCTACTGGTGGTTTAGTTTCATATACTTTTCAACATTTATTCAAAAATACAAATTTCATAACATTATTTAATACAGTTGTATTTTTTCAGAATAAATAGTTTAATTTGATTGGTAACAACCCTATAGTGTCTTATTTTATTTAATGTATAGTTTGAAGGTCATTCTTAAGAAGGAGAGATGTGTTCTGAGTTTTGCCGACCGGATACGGCGAAAGTTTAATCTGTCAACTAGCTCCGCTACATGTTGCTCTGGTTGGTGTAGTGCTATCCTATCGCGTGCAGAGGGAGTTTGAAAGACAACCGTGTATCCCGCCCCTCAGATTGAGCCCTGTCAATGGTGAGTTTCCAGACCAAACATCTTGATGTGGGTCTGGCTTGTCAGGCTAGTGGCTTGTCAGCCACCATGGAAATGCCCCCCCTCTCACAATATAGTTCCAATGTCCCTGGTAGTGTGTGTGCGCTGGCTATACCGGTGTATTTAAGGGCACTCGTAAAATGTTTGTTATGACTGCCAGAGTTGTATGCAGGGTGAGCGCGGAGGGGGGAAATCTATATCGTCGATATCGTTGCTTTTTTCGATAGTAATATCTTGAAAGTTCATACACTCCTGAACAAAATCTTAAGACCAGGGGATGCATTGCAAGTTTTACACATTTCGCACTTGTGGATCATAACCGGGTTGTAAATGCTGCTTCAAAATGCCAAAAGAAGAAACAGTAGCAAGAGACAAAAAATAGAGAGTAGGCAATTTATTGAAAACTGCATTTAAACTCAAACAGGCCGTTCAACAGCTGATAAAAAGTTTGAGCTCTGTTGACATTTGACAACTAACGTTGTGTGTTGCTTCATTGCTCTGATTGGTTGTAGGTCTGTCCAATTGATGTCTTTCCCGGTCCGGTTGAAACACGGCCCATAATCACAGCCCAGTGGAGCAGTTTCAGACTCATAATCTGACTAGAACTGAGTATGACCACGTCAGGCTAGTTCATCATATAAAGTGATTGAAAATTTGGATTTAATCTCTCCATTCCTATTAATTCTTTTTATGATCTCTTAATTTTTAACTCTTAACAAAGTGGTAGTTGCGTGGACTTTCAATGGAGGGGAAAAAACCCTCAGATTTCATTTAAAATGTCTTCATTTGTGTTTCAAAGATGAATGAAAGCCTGAAAAGGGTTTGGAACAAGTGTTGGAAACAAATTGAGGGTGAGTAATTGATGACATTTTTTATTTGTTTCGAAACATGAAAATTGTCATCATTTACTCCCCCTCATCCTGTACTCATACAGTAGGTTTGGAACAACATGAGGGTGAGCAAATGATGACAGAATAGATTTTTTTTTGGGTGAAATATCCCCTATTAAGTTTTAAGAGGTATTTAAACATCAAATGGTGGCAAGAGCCTGGAGCAATCAATATTTGAGAAAAACCAATAGAAATGTGGGGAGTTGTTGATTTATTTTGTCAGCAATAAAACTTAATTGGTGGCTTTGTCAAAGCCATAATCTTTCTTAGAGAACCTTTTAGTTGAGAAGGTCTGTTAATCAAAAGTTGCGGGCTAACCTCAATCTGTGGTTTCACCACTAATGCTGTGGTCTCACAATCTCGAGTAATGTTTCAGAAGCTTTGTCTTCAAGATTTAGAGGCTACTGCTGTAAATCATGGGTAATTAGCTTCAATGCAGTGTCTCTTTTGTCTCTCTGATCTCAAGCAGTAACACCACAGCATTTCTGGCATTGTTTCTGTTCATCTATTGTTATACATGCCCTAAATCGACCCAAGTGGCCCAGTTTAAGCAGGTGTCAGGAGACAGCCAGACACTGTCCTCCAAAGGTTTGGTAAGCCCACAGGACATCACATCTGCTTGTTCTGGGTCCGTGTTGTCTCTGGTTAGAGAGGCAGGCCATCTCGCCACAGCTGCTCCATTCTGCCACTGGCAGGAAGCCACTAATGAGATCGCTAACAGAATGACGCCAGAGACCTTAATAAACAACAAACATGCACAGGAGACAAATGAGAGCGCAGTTGTAGGAACTGTACTTCAGTTTGGAGTAGAGCAAAATGAACCTGAAATCTTAAATCATGACTTTGTTTTCCCCAACGTTGTTCTGTTCATTTGTCATAACTGAATGTGCATGAGGAAACCCTTGCCTGTGCATTATGAAATGAGTATCCACAAGTTTCCTACGCCCCATGAACACTTGCGTCAAAAGTGGGCGCGTCTTCCGGTTCGAAATAAACAAGCGGGACGACATTGACATTTAACAATTGACAGTCATTCAAGCTATCCAAACGTGCTAACTATGTGGGAACACAACCTCAACGAACTTAAAAATGGTGAAACAACAGTACCTTTACCCTCCGCTGTAGTTGGTTGGGAAGATGACGTAAAAAAGTGGCCTCGTATCACGTACGGTGGTATTTTTAGCTATTTTCTTGATTCAGTAGCCTGTGATGGTAAGGCAATGAGCAATTTGAAAAGCTCAGAGGCGTATCAGTATTTGCATAGTGATAAAGTCGGTCGGGTGTTATTTAAGGATGTTGGAAACAACCTAGTTTATCTAATAGCGGACGTTGAGCCGAGCGAGAGCCTTCACGTATCCCATCATAAGGCTTGGGTGCTAGCATCGGTGACAGGTGAAGTACAGACAGCGGGTTGTTCATGTATTGCAGGGCCAGGACGCTCTTGTAGTCATGCATCAGCACTTTTGTGGAAGGTCGGTAAAGTAAGGACAATTAAGTGCACTGTGTTTGTTTATTGTATTGCGATATTATTAATTAACTAATAAATACTAAATTGAAATGTTTAGTGTGTGTCATTCATTCATGTTCTGCATATGTTGCTTCACAGGAACTTTCACTTAACCCTTGTGGCACAATCTGGTAAAAAAAAAAGTACAAATTTAAAATTTGAAGCCTTGCCAACAACACAATGAAAGCCTAAGATGTGAATAGCCCTGGTTTACACTATACAATCAGTTTTAGTCCACGGATATTCTGAAGAAATAAATACACAAAGACAGTAATTATCAAAACATTTTTTACTTGCACATTCAGTTAGCAGTGGTATCCAGAACATTTAATTAAATAAATTTAGCATGTCTAGCCCTGGGTCGGCGTCTCTTCTCCGGTGGCTTCTCGTAACCCAGAAAAAGCGCTGGGTACGGGTTATCCTGTGTTGGCTTCTTGTCAACGAAGTGAAACGATCACACAAACAGATGTTTGGATGTTTTTTTTAAGTTTAAGTTCTTCAACCATATTCTTTTTGGTTCGTCGTCTATTGGGAGACGATGGAAACTGTACCATCGTTGGCAGGAACACTCTGACTTAGTTATGTTCAAAACACTCACGTTTACGCCACTGAATTAGTTTAGTCTGGTTATTTGTACACCCGCGAACAGCACATGTTGTCCCTGAGCCCCGCAACGACATCTCTCTTAAAGGTTTGCGACTTTACATATTAAAACAATGATCCGAATAATTAAATAAAAACGTAGCCTCGTCACTAACTAGCACACAAAATACCATTGGCATACTACTTCCGCTGTCTCACCGGAAGTTGTACCCACGTTCTTTTTTACAGTAGCGCCCCCCGGAAAAAGGTGGATACAGTATCAGAAGCTTTGCAGTAATCATTTAAGGCCAGTGTGAGTTTGCTGATTAATTCCTGCCACACAGTCTGCTTTTCCCTGCCAGTGCTTAGGGGTCACTGTATGGTCCCTGTGTGTGTCCAATGCTGCATGCATTGTGGATGCTGGGACGTCTCCGTGTCCTGGCACACACACCCTGGCGAAGTGATTACTTGGCTGACACTCTGCCCCTTTTCCCTGGTTTGCCATTATATTAAAAGAGTTTATGCTAGTGCACGCACTACAAGCAGAGCGGAGTGTTTTTTATTTATGCAGTCTCATTTGGTTTGTTTCTTTAAAGTTGCTGTTTGTTCCTGCATGTTTTAAAACCTTTCTTTTCTTTACTGAACAAACTATGGCTCTGTCTTAAGTCTGACAATATTCTTGCAACCAGCTGCAACAAACTCTTCATACTGCATATTAAAGCGTTCTTGTAAATGGGGATGCAGATCTGAAGATCTCTATATTTTTAGTCAGAATGATTGAAGTTTAAATGGTTGCACACAATGGGTTATTTGAGTGTTGATTATTACATAGCAAATGAATTGTCTAATAATTTGGGTTTACCAGTTAAAGGGTTAGTTCACCCAAAAATGAAAATGTGATGTTTATCTGCTTACTGAATCTTCTATCCAAACTAGGGATGCTCATTTCAGTTAATTTTCCCGACCGACAACCGATGCTCATTAATCGATTATTAGCCGTTAACTGGTAAGATTATTATATTGAGTTGGCTTGAACAGTGCTTAGGTCGATCTTTCTCATATTGCGGTCTTTGAATTTGAAACGAGCTGCTGAATAAAATGCATCTTGAATATTTTGCTTTCGTTGATGTGAACTCCGTAAAATGTAGGCTAGGCTATTCCACGGGAATTAAAGATCTGATTTATAGGCTATTCATTTTGCAGAGGTGTAAGGTGTAAGCTGCATGTTCTTTTTTTATTATTTGTTTAGATTGTTTAGCTTGTTTCGTTTGCGTGCGGCATTACGAGCTGTAGCAATCAGCCGGCCTCAGCTCGTCAAAAATGCCTTTTTACTGTGGAGGTAATATTATAGTTGGCTATATTAACTAACATTGTAACGCATTAAGTATTATATCTATGGATTTTATTATAGACAAGACAAGTCAGGAGTTGATTTGAGAGGCTAAATTGATTAAACATGCGGTTAACTCTCTGTCGGCCGCTGGTCGCTTGGTCGTCACTTTGTCACAAACAAAAACAAAAAAACTTCTTTTTAAAAAATTTTAAAGTTAATTTAAAGGGGGGGTGAAATGCTGTTTCATGCATACTGATCTTTTTACACTGTTAAAGACTTGGAATCCCATACTAAACATAGACAAAGTTTCAAAAGTTAAGGTGGACGTTTGATGGGAGTATTTCTTTGTCAAAAATACTACTTCCGGTTAGTCATACGTTTCGGCAAGTTTTTTGCGATCATGCGTCCCCTTTGACGTTAATGGGGGCGGAATTTCCTTGTATGGGCCTTACGGACAATTCTACCGGAAGCGCGTGAGAGAGAGCGAGGGAGAGAGCGAAAGCAACAGGCTACGCCCATCAAAGCGCTGGCTTGTAGGATGCTAAACAGGTGATATAACCAGTAGCTACTGACTTACCCACTGATAGGCCGGCGGTCGATCTGTATTAGCACTTTCCTCACGCGACGGGCGAATCACTTTCCTCACAGAGCGACTCACTTTCCTCACGCGGCAGGCGAATCACTTTCCTCACTGAGCGAATCACTTTCCTCACAGAGCGACTCACTTTCCTCACGCGGCGGGCAAATCACTTTCCTCACTGAGCGAATCACTTTCCTCACTGAGCGAATCACTTTCCTCACAGAGCGACTCACTTTCCTCACGCGGCGGGCGAATCACTTTCCTCACTGAGCGAATCACTTTCCTCACAGAGCGAATCACTTTCCTCACGCGGCGGGCGAATCACTTTCCTCACTGAGCGAATCACTTTCCTCACTGAGCGAATCACTTTCCTCACAGAGCGACTCACTTTCCTCACTGCAGCGCGCTGCTGCACACGTCATTATTTAGCTCCGGTCACACGACACGCCCCCACCCGCTCGGCTTTTTTCGGAAAGACTCGGAACAGCGCATATTTCTTATATAATTATAAAAAAAATAAAGACTTTTCGGAGATATGCAGGATGCAATGCTACTCTATAGGTACTCAAGATTGACATGACACTGACTGAAACTGAGTGTTTCACCCCCCCTTTAAAGAGGCCAGCCTCAGGAAGCGACTTTCATTTGCTTTCCTCCACCAGTCAGGAGCTTGTACTACTGCTGGATTGTAATAGAGCATATCTTATTTTGCAGGTATCTTTGTCATCCTTTCTGTTGAAATGGTCCCACACAGTATGCTTCTCGTTGCATATCGACGCGCCCCGTGAGAAAAAAAAAAACAAACAAACAAAAAACGGTCAAAATTCTTACTATCATTTAACGGTTAAACGGTCAATATGCAATATGCCCTAATCCCTAATGAATTAAACATTTTAAAATAGACTACAGCAATTAATATTGTCTGAACTTTTAGTAAATATTATTTTTTTTAGAATTGTGGGAGAATCTTCACTAAGCATGCATACGCACGCGTGTGATCGGTTTGAATTTCGCACAGGATTGCACATAATTCTACTAATCCCTGCAGATTCCACGCTCACATCTGAAGCGCACACACAAATACCGTAATAAAGCCCCATCTGACATACAAGTGCAAACATTTACTTGTTTGTCCAGCTTATTATTGTTCAAATACAGTCCAAAGAATTCTCAGTGCACATCTTGAAGAGTATTAATGCAAACAGTCATAAACGGATCAGGAAGAACGAGTAACAGGAGCAGTGTTTAGGATCCATGCGTGCGTTAGGTCTTAAAGGGACAGCAGTCATTTGTTATTCAAACTACAAAAAGACAAACGATCACACTGCTCTTGACTTATCAACTTGTGTAACTTTAATGGTTTCATCTGTAGGCTATTTTTTTTTTTTTACAAAGAACATTATCCAATGTAATTTAATTTAATTTACGTGTTTAATTTACTTTCATTCTGTTGTATTTATTTGTGCTATTGTTTGTAATCTGTTTATTTGTTCTTATTTTATTACTGTTTACTCGTCTTTTTAAATTCAATTTACCATTCGAAATCAAGCTTACTTGTGCTAATGCAACACAATAACCCTGTTGTAAAAAATACACTGAGTTAGCAAATATTTGTGAGGTTTTTAGTAGTAATTGATCAATGTTTATATTTGAGAAAAAGCTTTATAATATAAAGTGATCTCTTCAGAATATTTTTTTGATTGCCTAGCCCTAGACTTTCAATAGACTGACAAAAAAACGATTATATTAAAAATATCTATTTGACAGTATATGCAGAGTTTTTCCCGCCCGTGGTTTCGGAAATAGCATTGAATATCGATGTGGCGTTTTGACCCCACCCTCAAACAATCGCAATCGAGAATCGCAATCAGAATCAGAATCGTTCAAAATGATGCCCAACCCTAAGGAACATGGCCACGATAGTTTTTAATAAATAAAAAATAAAACAGTGAATAATAACAAGTTCTGTTGTCATATTATTCATATTGTCTTTTTCTTTTTTTTTCTTTTTTTTTTACCATGGTATTGATTTAGTATTGGTATTGAGGTATTTTAGTCTGGTATTGTATCGAAGTCATAATTTTGGTATTGTGACAACACTACTCCAAATTCACAAACATCAAAGCGAGGTTAAGGACAAATTCAACGTTTTGTGAATCAGGCAGAGATTTTTCATGAGCGGCTTCATGTGTGTAAAAATACGAAAGAATCCTCACAATTATAAGTAAATGAGACTCAATATCTCTATTTGAAACAAAACAAGTCTTGTGAATCTCAGTTTATCCAAAGTTGTGCAGCTCTGCTTGGAGGCTCTACTTTCAGTTGTTTCCTGTTCCATTCAAAATGTCCTACAACGCAATAAGCAGCATAATGTATGTCAAAAGGGGGTCGCACACCGGACGCGGAGCTCGGCGGCGCGCCATGCAGCGTCTCAGGTATCGCACACAGGACGTGCACATTTTAAAAGGCTACGTTTATTATACATTTCCCCAAAATATGTTTAGACTTTATTCAAGCTGTTGAACTCAGAATGTAAAAAAAATGTGTCTTGTAGCAAAGGGTGAAATCAGTATACCTTAACGATAATATACTTTTAATATAAAGCCTTGAAATGGCGCTCTGTGGCGCGGCAGGATTTAGAACAACTTCCTGAGTCGCCGCGGACAGGCGCCGAATGCCGCCACCGGTGTGCGTACACTCATTGAAAACAATGTGTTCGAATTTTAAAGACGTGGCGCGCCGCCGAGCGCCGCCGAGCTCCGCGTCCGGTGTGCGACCCCCTAAAATAACCCTCTTTAAATCAATTAAGCACTTTGCACTGTTGCAGTCCTGCATGGTGTGATTTTACACTGTACATTTTGTGCCTTATGCCTTGTGTGTGGTTTCATAAATTGAAGTGGTATTGATGTGGGCTGATTTTCAGCAGTGAGAAAAATGTGTCTTTTGATTTGAAAATCTCCAGAATATATCTTAAATTATTTCAGGGGTACAACAACGTTTGGGTTACTACATACTTTACTTTGCACCAACAGGCTCATCATTTTTAGAATATTTTGGACACAAAGCAATGATTAGCATCCTCATGACACTATTTTTTTGAAATGCAAGTTCAATTCCTAAACCTCCATAAGCACATTTTAAAGGCATCACTGGCACACTCCTGAATGTGAAGTCTGCTCGAAAAAATGGGAGTCTTAATTATGCTACCCCTTTTTGAAAATGTTGAATGTAAATAGCATTCATTTAGTACAGAAAAGCATTGATTACACAGTTTAAAAGGATGAAAAACGTACCAACTTTTTAACCCATTTGTCATCTCTTCTACGCTTGTTGAATGTGTGTACATGTTTATATTGTGTGTTTATTCTTAAGTCACCTATATTAAAATGAATCATGACTTGATTCTCCTTTGTTAAGAACATTTGTATGAATTCAAATGGAACATCTTAAATCAAGCAGCAAAGCAACTCAGTAGTTTTTGTAACTGAGCAGCAGTTTGCTAAAATTAAATGGCTGACTCATTTTTCATAACCCTCATCTAATTGATATGAAAATAGACCTACAGGAGAGTAATGTCAAGTCTAGGTCAGGGTTTTTTCTGCACCCAGTAAACAACATAAAGAAATGGGCCAAAGTTTATCTAATGAGAACAGTGCTGACGTGGCTCACGGTGAGCCTGCTATGTGGTGGATGGTTGTGGTAATTTAGCTATGACGGATCACAGTGATAGTCATAATGATAATGTTGGTAATGTTCAGAGATTCTTTGGCAGAAGGATTGAGTAATTACTGCCATTCTCTCTGCTCTTGATGAGTTTTCAGCTGGTTGTGGTGATGGGAAATGGGCGGGCTTGAGTGTGCTAATAATCAAATGGGCGGTGCTGATGGACATGGACTGGAGGAAAAAAGCAGATGTTCAAACCAATTTTCTCTCTCAAACCTCAATCTTTCTTTACTCTGGGGGCATTGTTAACAAGTGATGTAGCCAAGCGAAATCCTCTCCCAGTTTCTTTTGAAGCCGTACTGCAATTCCTTGACTGGCCGCTAGCTCCAGAAAGGAGCAGAATCTCATTGAGCCCAATGTTAAAATTCCCAACTTGACAGCAGAAAAAAAAAAAAAAACATGTTTACAGTCTGGTACAAATTGCGGTTTTGGTTTGTACGGCTAATTATGACCTTCATGACAACTGTGAGGGGGCTGAATTTTTTCATAGGGCCCTTTAAAATCTCTTTTATTTTTGTTTCAATTTTTGCAAATTCAGTTTTTTATGTTAATTTTTACTGTAAAATAAAATGTTAATATACTAGAACATAAAACAAATAATAGGAATGACCTTACATTTATTGAGGTTACAAACATCACATTTACTTTTTAGTATTTAGGACAAATATTGCATGAAGCAACATAACACTGCACTTCGAGTACTTCAAATATTAATGATTATGAGCTTTAAACTTTCCGGTAAAATACATTATATTAGTTTATATAAGTTAAAAGGAAAGTGCTTCATTAGCATTTTCTTTCAAGTAAAATTTGTTTAAAAGAACAAAACAAAAAATCATAAGAATTATCTTTTACATACAGTACTATTAAGTAAAACATTTAAAGCTGAAAATGAACATGAAAAAAATAACACATTTCACCTTGAAATCATGTAGTGAATTGTTCTGTCTGTTTAACGATCACCATTATGATATCCAGAGCTCTGAAAAATAAAAAGGAAATGCACAGTTTTTTCCCCAACTTCAAAGGCCCCTTTAAATGTTTAAAGGTGCCCTAGAATGATTTGAAACAATATGTTAAATTGTTCTCTGATATCTACTAGGCATGTGCCGATATCAATTTTTCATGTTGCAATTAATTGCAAAGCTTTCATCACGGTATACGATATTATCATGATATTGAAATAAGTTTCAAATAAAGTGTTGTCATAGCATAACAATAAGGGTTGCTAGGCAACGTGGGGGAGAGGACGCTGGCGTTGTCTGTTCGCCGCTTCTCCACCCACAACAAATCATGTTAATGTACTATTAGATTTACATTTTATTTTATTTCCTTATGTTTGTGACTAGTCTAACAGTCAGAGCTACAATTGGGACTGTTGCTGATTGCTGGCAGCCACTGAGAGGTCGTTGTTCGTCGTTTCGCCGTTTTCAACCGCTTCTCTAATGTTTACGTTTGAATTGCTGCGGTTGGTTTCTGGTTTGGAGGACATTTGTTGTTTCTCGCCGCGGGTGCTCACTGGTGGTCTCCCTTGAGCTTAAGCTGCATGGTGGCTGAAGTTTGCACCGGGCTAGCGTCATCCTGGCTCTCGTCGTCGGCGTCCGGCATGATGTTGGGATGTTCTGCTTCTCGGCTGCGCCGCTGTTCCGTCCTGCATTGCGACCGTGGAGCGACATCTGCGCCGGCCCCGGTGTGTCCACAGAAGTGCCCGGAGGAATGTTCCTCCTCCTGCATGGTGCTGCAGCGATCCCCATCGTTTGAATCATCATGAAGAAGACCCATCATCTGGTCTTCAGCTGTCGTGCCTCGGCGATGTCATCGGGACACTGCCGCTGGGAGAAATCTGGAACATGGAGTGGACCACAGTGTGCTGCGGAGCTAACAGAGACTTCCACCATCAGCTGTTTTCTGTCCACCATCAGCTCTGTTTCTGTCCACCATCAGCTCTGTTTCTGTTCACCATCAGCTCTGTTTCTGTTCACCATCAGCTCTGTTTCTGTTCACCATCAGCTGTGTTTCTGTTCTGTTTTCTGTGTTGGTTGATTGTTTGTAGTATTCTATATCAATGGTAAGTCCAAGAGGAGTCGTTTTCATGTAGTCAACATGAGGGGTGAGACGGCATCACTCCATCCGTTTCAATGGCGGAAAGATGTCAATAAAACAGCTTGTAAACATTTACCGAGTCCACAACTTACGTTGTTATCCCCCCCCCCCCCCCCCTTTGTTGCACTTTGAGATTCTTCGGAATGAAAAGTGCATTATAAATAAAATCTATTATTATTATTATTATTATTATAACAGCTTTAAGAACTATTTTTGTAATAACAAAAATAACTGAATGTTTAAATACAATAATGCAATGCACCAAAAATATATACAGCTCTGGAACAAAATAAGAGAAATCAATGTTAAGTGGTCTCTAAAAAAATTTCAGAGCTGTAAAAATACAATTTTCAAACAGATTAAAGTGCAAAAGAATTAGGCTATAAAGAACAACAGATAACATTATTATTTAATGCATTAACTAAGATTGAGCAATAGATACATTTGTAACAGAAAGTATAATGTTTTTGGTAATGTTAGTTAAGAAATACTGATCATCGTTAGTTTTATCTTAGGTCCATTAATAAAGTTATTTCGTTATTAAACAGTAACTAAGAAATTAACATTACTTAGAATAATTAATTCTTTATAAGTATTTTTCATTGTCAGTTTGGTAATAATGAATTAACATAACTAATAATGTTGTATGTCTTTTGGACAAATAATCCAAAAAAATTCTAATAATTAGGGCATCTTGTAGTTCAGATTAAAACAATGTTTAAGTTTGAAAATAAATAGCCTATTAGGTCTTTAAGTACCTATTAAGTATTTGGTGCTGAGCCTGTGATGAACAACATTGAGATTACAAAAACGACTGGCTGTTTTAAAAACTTCTTCTGCAGTTCATCGGCGTCCTCTGCTGTCACTGAGCGGCACTTCATTAGTCCGTCTCCTTCACCGGTTCATTCATGTGCAAATGCACGTTGGGCTTGTTTACGTCTGAGTGCGTGTCCCTTTGACGCAGAACAGCGGTGTTGAGCGTTTATATGGTTGATGCGCAGCAAAGTATTCTTAAGTGCATTATAAAAAATGTAATAGTTGTTAATAAATTATTATTTACGATATTTTGAAGTGCCCACAATAACAAACTCATGCATATTCATTATCGTGATATATCGCAGTACCGAAAATCGGCACATTCCTAATATCTAAATAGAGGGTAAGTGGCTTATTTAAGGGCAAAAATTGTCCAGATACAGTTTTACAGGTCCATTTACAACCCTATAAATTGTCCCTAGGATGTAATGCTCTGTTTTTGCCTTATTTGAAAGAGTCATGAATATTAATGTTGAGCTCTGCTCTGATTGGCTTATTTCAGCAGCTCACAGCAGTTCAGTGAGTCCTGACGGAACACAGACCGACTGAATGACACTTTAAGCAGAACATCTCAAATGGAGATTGCTAAAATGCAGCTTACTTGTTTGTTGGTGTTTTCAGATCATCCGCGCACGAGAAAGAGCTTGCGTCTACCTAAACATGTCCAATCTGGCAACCATATGCACGCAAGCTCTTTCTCACGGATGGATGATCTGAAATGATGATTCGCTCTCATTTCCGCCTGACAATGCACATGTTTGGACAGATGCAAATGTTGGGGCCGTCCATATAAATGATCCCCAATGCTTGCGTCACTGTTGGGTTTATGTTGAGAAGCACTGTTTTCCGTTGTGTTATGGATTCACAAGATTTACATCAGAAGTAGGAGGCAATGGAGGCAAATTTGAGACTCACAGCATGTGATGTCCATGTACTGAACTCTTATTATTTCACTATGGCAAGATTAATTCAATTTTTCATTCTAGGGCACCTTTAAAACTAGAGGCTTATCTTAACTCTAAGGTTACTTTTATCATGTAAACTACCCATATACAGCATGTTATATGCATATGTGTTTGGAACAGAGGGGAACAGAGGGGTCGCATTTGCAGCAGATATGCTGCCTAATGTGCCTATCATAAATCAAAGCATGAGAATGACAGGGGTTGAGCAGACCACCCGAAAATCTGACAGAATGGACAATATTTGTCTGTATACACACGAGCCGCGGTTCAGCTGCGAGCGACCAATGTTGCCAGTGTAAAAGCACAACAGGCACGTGGCTCCCGCTCTCCATACGCAAAGCTTCTGCGCTGCCTGCGCATGCGGTGTGAAACCGCCGTTCACGGTCATTCACTTGTCTGAGTAAAAAAATTGCTTGTCCGGAAAAAACTTTATATATTTTTATTTTTTTGTGTTGTAAATATAATTTATTCTGAAACAATATTCTCATCAGTGTTCAATCAGCTTTGGCATATTGAGATCTGCATATTTGTGATATGTTTACCTTTTTTAAAGGGCCTTAATCTTATATTATATTCTTAAATTTAAACTATACATTTAATTAAAATAAGACACTATAGGGCTGTTACCAATCAAATTAAATAATTTACACTGAAAAATTACAACTGCATTAAATAATGTTATGAGATTAGATTTTTTGGATAAATAAGACATTTTAGAAAGTATGTTTAAACATTAAACTAAACCACCAGTAGGTGGCAGCAGGTGAGTCTTAATGAGTGAGTCATTGGGTGCGTTTACATGCACGTTCTTAAGCCGATTATGCCTAATAAGCAGATTTAAACGCATCCAGACAGAGCGAGCTAGCGTTTTACATGAAATAAGGGCATGTATCACACAAACAGACCCAGACAATTGTAAAGATGTGTTCTCATCTCATGCAGCAGAAGTAGAAGAGGTTCAGTCAAAACGCTGCATCTGGAACTACATGAGGGATAATATGGGTCGTAAATCTCCCGCTGACACAGTGCACGCTTTATTTAACATCACAACTAACATTTGATACGGACATAATTTTTGACATCACTAAAAGGAAAAAATCTGGTCAACCTGTAAACCCGGTTTACTTGCATTGTCAGTTTACTCTGGTGTGCAAGTGAATGCACCCATTGAGTCATTCATTTAAACGATTCATTCAAATGGCTGATTCATTCAAGATTGAGGCAGTTTTTTACGAACAGGTTACTGAATCTTTGATTCAACCGATTCATTCAAACACTGAATCATTTAGTAACGCACACTGTTGCTGTGAGACGTGTTATAGTTCTGGTACTGAATCTTTGTTTAGAACTATTTTCGCTGCTGAACTAGAACAAAAACACTCAATACTGCATCTAAAATGTAAGTGATTTAATGTTAATTTGTTTATGGAACTGTCATATGAAATCAGTCGTGATGGTATCAGGAAAATACTTTTTTGGTTGAGTCATGTTGTTTAATTGTATCATATGTTATAAATATAAAAACTGCCCGAGCGACCTTGTTATCGTCAGTTTAATAGATATGTGATTTTGTCTATATCGCTAGTATAAGACGACCCCCCATTTTTCAGCATATTTTTAGGACACAAAACATCATCTTATATTTGGGTATATACGGTAAATTACTTGTATCATGAAGTAAGATTTTGGTTATACCAACCTGTTGAGAAGTAAAAAAAAGTTAGTGAATGATAACATGATTGATAATGTGATCTCTGTAAGGATGTTCACATTCACATGTCATTAAAGCAATAAGACGAGGGAATGGTCAAAAACCAGGGCAGGAACATGCTGGTCAAGTTAATTTTTAGTAAAAAAATGAATAAAACAATGAATAATTAGTTCTGTTGTGATATTATTCAACTAATTTTACTAGGTTTTTTTGACTGTTGTATCAATTGAGTATCTGTCTCGAGGTATTTTAGACTGGTATCAATCGTATCAAAGTCATAATGTTGGTAACGTGACAACTCCAGCCAATGGTTGTAGCAGGTCATGGACTAGAACTTTGGCACTGTTGAGTGTTTATGAAGGAATAGTTCACACAGAAGTCTCTCTAGTTTTCTGTAGAAGTCACAATGTGATTGCAGCAAGAGCGAGAGTAAATAGTTACTTTTGTGTAAAGGTGCGCGTGCCTGCGTGTGTGTGTGTGTGTGTGTGTACAATTCCTCTCCTAATGTGCAGAGAGAGTGAGTGAAAATGCCTTGCTTTCTGACTGAGCTGGCTCAAATTGAAATAGAATCCATTTCAATTCAAATCTTCCATAAGAACCCAAAGCATGTTAAACTCCCATCATCTCAAATCCACTGTTGAAGAGTAAGATTTCCGTTTGTCCCATGAGCTGATTAGAGCACAGACAGATTAGTGCAGCTTATGTGCGCTGCTGGTTAGTGTGTTTTGTTAGCTTTAGTTTATTTGGATGCATTAATCAGGCTTTGCATTTCTCAGCATCATACTATGTAGAATATGGGTCAACACATTCTTTTATTTCTTTGTTTCACGAGCTGCTGTTTATTACCGAACCAGCTACATACGTATGCAAAGGTTAGTTTTGCACTTGCTATTGAATGGATCTCTTGCATAAGTTGATGTCATGTTTTAAAGCCCCCCATGTATATCTGTACATCTGACATTGCCCCATGATTCTGCCCCTAATAACCTCTGCGAATCGAGATCACGATTCTCCCACAATTCTTAACAGACGAGACAATATTGTTCACCTAAAAATGAAAATTATGTAATTTACTCGCCCTCATGCCATCCCAAATATGTCTTTCTTGACCATAAAAGATGATAATTTGAGAAATGTTTCATTGGACACCCCCACCCCACTCACTATTGAAGTCATTAGATATTGAAACATGTTGTTTTCCAACATTCCTCAAAATATATTATTTTGTGTTCAACAGTAGGAGAACTCATACAGGTTTGGGACAACATGGGTGAGTAAAAGATGACAGCATTTTCATTTTTATGTGAACTATCCCTTTAACCTATTTTCAGGATTATTTGAAGTCGCAATCTCTACATGTGAACTAAAATAATTTCAAGGTCATTTGTTTGACAAAAATATTGTATTGTAGTGTTCAGGGATGCTCATATTGACCGTTTAACTACGGTGGCCCAGTAGTGCAGCCGTACTAAATTAAGCCACAACACAACGGAAATGTTCGTAGTTCGTAGAATGTCAAAATTCGTAGTTTGTTTGTTTAAACAGTGCAAACATGGATTCAAATCTCCAGCATACCAGCGGGTAAATCGCCATGGCTATAGGCTACTGAATATTGCTGACAGTTTGTCACTCTTTAACTCCTGTAAAATAGATTTCCGATTATAATCAATTTTACGAGTTAATACTATTATCTATAACATGTCATATTAATGATATTTTATTTAGACCATATTAATCGTATACACAATTTAAAAAAAGGTAATAAAGGCTATTATAAATATAAATAAGTTGTATCAGGGTACAAGCACACCACAAGCACAAATGTGCTCATTTTTCAAAAACGTCCATGCTTTCAAAAAATCTCTAGCAACGTTTGCAGTATTTTCTGTTTATTTTGATTAATAAAATAAACAACCATTGTTCAGTAAATATTAAAATGTTAATAAAAAATATTTTTAAAATACAGAAACTAATTTTTAAGTAAATAATCTGAAAACACTGAGATCCCATAATAATTTAATAAAGTTTTATCGTTGTAACAACTATATGATTATTATCATATTTTTATTATAAATAGGATGTTACCTCTAAGATGGACACCCCACTTAAGATATTTACCAGCTGAATCTTAACCATGTCATGTCAACAAATGGAAGTCAGTCAGCTGTTTAATATCATGTTAAATATGCCTTTTACCCCAAATACCATAAACAATACCTTTCTCTCAAAATATATTCAATAATTTTAGTGATTCTCATTTGCTACTTAAATCTCCAACAAAAATGTAAAATAGAAAAGAGATCAAATTAGCCTAGAATAAATTTTTTTGGAAGAATAATTAGAACAAAAATTTAATTAGCTCTAAAGCCTAACAAATGTATTTACAGTATGATTGTAAAAGGTTTGTTATTCATTCTCTACATTAAGATGATACTCAATCCCCTAATGCCCCTTTTTTGGTGTGGGCCACTGCCCCTCAAAATGTCTGTGTACGTCCCTGCAATGTATAATGACATGAAGTATCAATTCAAAATCACTCGCATGCATTATAGCTGCAAATTTATACCCCGAAAACGCCGGTTGAAACATATAATTTGTTTGAATTAAAATTACGTTTAACATTTAAAAAGACCACAGCTTTGTTGTATTTATAGAAAATAAAAAATAAAAAATAAAAAACGGACTAATGCACAACATTGGAATTTGAACATTTAAACAAAAACAAAAAAGTTTTAATTTTAATTCATAAAATTAAACACTTCTAACACTAGGTGGAAATTGGCAGACGTTCCCTAGCGCCATGATCGTGAGTAAAAACGTTCACCAGTATAAATATGCAGTTATAATTAGGGCTGCACGATTAATCGAAATCAAACCGCAATCGGATGATGTGCGATTATGAAAGCTTAAAGGCTGCGATTTTAATGAAATAAATAAATACCCAGTGTGTTAGCGAAGAGCGGCTCTGTGATCAGGAGTAAACGCTGCTCCGTCTGAAAGGCCGCTTATAACGTTTGAAAAAGCAACACAAGTCAAACATCTTCACAAACTAGTGAAGCATTCATAAACCTGTTCAACAAAAGACAACGTTTAATAACATGTTTAACTCACTTCATATCGTCAGTCGAGTGTGTGTGAGCTGATGTGGCTTCTCATCAGAGTGAGGCAGACGATGCGTTATTTTATAGTATTCTACGTCCGTCACTCAGCACTGCATTATACTTTATTATTATGAAAATACCCTTGACGGCGTGAAGAACTCAAATAAACCATATTTTGCTGCACTCGTGTTTATTGTCGTCATGTTTAAGCAAAGCGTTTCTATCTCCTGTTTACAGCGCGTTAGCTTCACATAAGGGGTTTCCTGAAAATGAACGTCATCATATCACTTCTCTGAGGCAAATGTGGCTTTTCCGTTCGGGGGCACCCTCTGGCTTTCAGTATGAATTAAACGTTTGGATTATAAATAAGAAAAATAATATATAAGAAATTAAAAAAGTTAACAAACTTAAAAAATAATACATTTAAAGGACAATCCATGTTTTCAATCCATGAACAGGAGTTTTTTCCCTCACAGTGGATGCGCAAGAGGTTAAAGGGGGGGTGAAATACTCAGTTTCAGTCAATCTCAAGTCAATCTTAAACAGAACAGGAGTAACAGCAACAGCAGGACGTCCGTCTCTGTGGTATGTACTGTATTTAGTGGCCTTTGTGTGTCTTTACTCGCAGTTTATGAGGACATGATTCGGTTTATGGACTATTGTCTGCGACTAAACCTTAGCAGTAGCAAGCAAAACGGTTTTGCACGTCAGACTAGTGTAACGTTATACATAGAACAACAATGGAGTCCATAAAATGTTAGCGCATTTGAATGACAAAGCACGCGATCGTGTCATTTACTGATGTTTACTCACGTGACGGTAGCCAACAGCACAGACATTTGAAGCAGTTTTACTCACCGGCTGCTTCCAAAGCAGAACCGAACCTTTATCGCTGGGACCGCTCCGTCAAAAAGTCCTGTGACAGCAGTGGCCGTGGAAATCCACTTTGAGACGCGACTGAAGCGATGTTGGAATGTGTAGCGGAATGCTGTGCTGAAGCATTGAAGTCGCTTGATGTCAAAGTGGAGGAATGAAGTGAAGCATGGCACGGACTATAACGACGACTGGATCTGCAGCTGAGAGAGTGTTTATGGGTGTGCATTTGCTCTCTCGCTCTAGTCACGCGCGCGTGGCGCGCACCCTACCGGGAGAAGAGCCCGTACGGCCCATAAGGACCTTCCGCTCTATTAACGTCAAGCCGATCCACACTCGGGAAAAACTCTCCGAAACTTGTGAGAAACCGGAAGGAGTATTTTTGTCACAGAAATACTCCATCAAACGTCCAACATTACTTTTTGAAACTTTTAAAGTGCTTTTATCTAAGAATAAACTAAAAAAGTTACACAGTGTAGCTTTAAAGACATAGACATTGAAATTGATATTGCAGATAAACAACATATTTAATTGTATTTAATTTTACACACACACACACACACACACACACACACACACACACACACACACACACACACACACACACACACACACACACACACACACACACACACACACACACATAATATAATCGCAATCGTTGGAGTGCAATGAATCTAAAATATATGAAAGTTTAATTTTTATAATTACATTATGGAAAATAATGAATTTTATCACAATATGCTAATTCATCTATATATTATACATTGCAGATTATGCAGTGATGTTTTATATTTTATTACCATTTCTGTACCTAAATATAGTTTAGACCTATATGAAAAGCCTGAAAAGAACGGTTTATTTTATTTGGATATGTTTGTTCTGTTGAAATTATATATATATATTGAAATAAATTGTATCATTTTATTACTAAAACAAATAGCACAAATAAAAACTTTACTTACTGTCTTTTAACAATATTTAACTTGTACTATAAAAAATAAAGCGACTACATTTCTGCACTGTAAAAAAAAGTTCAGGTCTCCCTCTCCAATTGAAAATTTTCAAGTGACTGATCACTTCTAAATTTTTCAGTTTGCCGAATTAAATTGCATCAATTTACAGTCATCATTTTTTTTTTTTTTTTACAGTGTGCCAAATACTGAATCATGAGCTGGACGCGTGTGAATGAACACTGTTTTGAACTTCATTCTAAAGTGCACAGTGCGTACAGTATTTATTTAATCATTATTTATTTTATAATCAGCCTTCTTGATTTGATAATTTCACTAATCCATACCACAATATCATTATTCTAGTAGTTAATTATTTGCCTGTATGTGTCTTTTACTTAAAATAAAAGTTTAAATTTGATCTTTTTTTGTTGTTGTAGTTTATTCTCTTCTGTAGTCCTTTACCTGCCTGCCTTCTGTCATGGGACATCGGTCCGGGCGCTATGATATCAGGACATAATCACCGCACACCTTTTCTGTTCACCGCACACCGTATCTCCATTTGAAATGCCAACTCTATTTAAGAGCTGCCCTTCTTCAAAGTGAAGTTTCCATCACATACATTGACTTCAGACTAGACTGAGATGAATTAAGAGAGGGCCCTTTGATTTTAATAGAGGCTTCATGAATGTCACTGAAGTGATAATTATGTGGTGTTTTAACAGAATAATTAAAATGTTATAATTGGGGCCAATGACCTTTTTAGTTCATGTAGCTTATTGTATCAATGGGAAAACATTTCAAATTAGAAACCTTGAAGCCTCCAAACATTGGCCTCATGATTTCTCTTAAACATAACTATTCTCTGAAGCAGATTTTTGCTCCTCCCTTACATGAAATACTAACTCTTTGAAGCTACTTTCAAAACTGCAATTATCTTTTTGCTTCACAAGCCTATAGCACCATTACTAATTATAAAGAAGGATTACAGTTGGAATGGAGGCCTGAAAGGTCTCTCCTGAATGAAACTGAGAGAAAGGGTATTTTTTGCTAATTACGTGACTTATTCAGAGAGTCGAGCAGTTAAAGGCAGGGTTAGTAGAAGCTAGTAATAGAAAGCTAGCTTTAAAAAAAGAAAGATCCCACCTTCCTTTCAGAGCGCCTCCAAAGCCTCGCCTCCTTCAAAAAAAACATGCAAGGAGCAAACAAAAGCACCCCAAGATATGGCGTTAAACTACCTCGTGTCTCAAAGCACATAACATTACAACGAAAAAGAGCATACTTTGAGAGCTGAACTGTATCACACTTGCACCTGTTCGACCACTAGTTATCGCTGTCAGGATGTGAAGAGGCTTTCAACCAGCATAACAAAAAGTGTTTCTGGAACCCTGCCTTTTAAGCAAGAAAGGATCCCTACAGTGGTTTTATGACCTGAACCCACACATTCACCAATGGCCTATAATTAGCGTTTCACAAACAGCCTGTAGAACATAATGAGTATTGTTCTGCTGGAAAGTAGGCTTACAACTTCAGCAAATAATCAAACCAAATTGGCTGGAATAAAATGTTTCCTAGTGAATTTACATGGGCACACTGTAGCAACCATGTGGTATTTTCACACATCCGACCCATGCATTTACTCATTGTGAGCAGTGAGAACCAGCTCCAGCACTGTCACCGTACTGGTGGATAAGGACATAAGAAACTTGAGTAGTTGTAATTGGATTTAAACTAACAGACCTCATTTCTAATATTAGTAACTGTTCAAACCTTTGTGTTCTCTCAGTTTTGCAGGATGATGTGCATGATAATGTTTCAGAAAATAAAGGTTTAAGCTTTTAATTTTCTTCATATTCTGTAAGCCCATAAGCCTAAGTTGATCGTAAAACCATTACCACCAATGGTCTCAAGATTAACTTGGCTCTCGATGCTTTTGAGAAATGTAGCCCAGGTTGTTTACTTGCATAACTGACCAATTGTTTACATGAGTACTTGCCAAGATGCATAATCGTGCGCCATATATATATATGTGTGTGTGTGTGTGTGTGTGTGTGTGTGTGTGTGTGTGTGTGTGTGTGTGTGTGTGTTTTGTTTTTATAATGAAGTCTGTCTTTAGTAATTGTGTTTAACTCACAAAAGAGTGATTATTAGTTCAACAGACTGAGGTACAGAAAATCTATAATTTTTTTAACAAAACTGCATTAGTATCGGATTGGTATCGACAGATGCTCCAGTCCTGAAAAATTGGTATCGGTGCATCCCTACCATAGACCGTAAAAAAATATGGACGACTCGACATCATCCGTTTCCGCTTGCCATATTTGAAGCTTTCAGGCGGGGGTGCACGGCGCTGACATCTTGGGACCGAGTCTGCACAGTAGTGATTTCGAGACCGGAGTTGCGGAGTAGAGCGCAGGAAGTACAGCTACGAAATCAAAAGCCCGCCCACACTCTCGCAGATGCAGAAGATCGAGGCGCGAAAGCTTCAGTAAATGAGAGGGAGACTGCAGGCTTGATCCCTACTAATGTTGAGGGATTTCATGTATATTTTGCTGAGTGTGTTATGCTGGTACCTTGACTAGTTTAGACCTGCCGTGGACAGCACAAAGCTTTCGTTTTATCCATATTCTGTGTGAAGTTAATTCACAGCAGTGACAAATTAAGGTTTCCTCTAAAAATCAGCATTTGCCTCTTTAAAGTGATGTATTTATTTTTGTAAATAAAAATTATACTTTAAATATGAATCTAAAACCCCCAGTCACTTGTCTTAATGAGTTGAGTCATTGTGTCATTCATTAAAAGGATTCGTTCAGACAGCTCATTGTCATTCAGTCATTAAACCATTCATTAAGCAATGGTAACTTGTTTTGTTTTTTTAACTGTTTGATGAAATCAATATGACATTCGCAATCATACTGGAATTTGTAATAAACAACCCTCCTCTTTGTGTGATATTGCTAAACCATATCATTTGACCCGCTATCTCTTGAATTTTAGAGCATTCTCCCGGCATTGAGCTAGGCTATGTCACACAGTTAAAGCGTGCGTTCTCAAGTGTTTTTGTTTGGATTTTGCAAAGTGAGTGGCATACTTGACATGTCAGCGGATGCATTGTTTAAGCAATAATTATGATATAATTGTTGTATTATATAATTGTTGTAGATTACACACCCCTGACCTTGGTATACACCAAATGGCAAAATTTGCATCAGTTGACATGAAACACAGTATATCATCAACCTACTGACTGGCCCTAGCAGGAATCTATTCATGTTTAGTGCTGCCTCTGCCATTCATATTCAAACCAAATATTAACATTGGTGTGCATTATATAACAAACACAATGAAAGGAGCACATCATGTTACATTTTCACAAGAAAATGGTTTGTTGCATAAGAATAGTCAGTTCACATTGTTCTTTGAGAAGCTCTGGAGAAACTCATTGGGCAGCGTTCCTCCTAAAATAGTGCACTCTGTCTCCATTTATTCAGGAGGAGATGCTAGATGTGTTCATCCTGTTCTCAGAAAGTGGAAAAGCACTAAAGAATATAAAAACAATTTGGTCAACATTTAGAAACGTATAAATAAGCAAAACCCTGTCTCGTCTCACAAGCGGTGTATTTTGACAGATCACTGACCCTACACACCATGACAGATTGACATTTTCCCTCTGAGTAACTCCTCTAATCCATCTTACACATGCGCATGGCCTTCTGTCTCTGACTGTGACCTTGTCAACACTTGTCAGCCCTCCTGTGGACGCCACCCGAAGCCCAGCGTTCACCTCACATCCTTTTGTTCGTCTTCTCTCGCATCCTCATCGCCACACCACATATAGTCAGTCAATGCCCAGAGGCACTTACTGTGAGCAATTGTTAACGTGACCTGGCCTGTGTGTGTGTGTGCAATGGAGAGATTTTTCTGAATGCCAAGTCATTACATATATGTGGGCAAAGCCTTTAAACCAGACACGTACAGAACAGTTATACAATCATGTTGTGACAAACTGTTTGATGCAAAAGGATGAACTTCCTAAGTGGTTTTAGATCAGAAACTACAAAAAAACATACAGCCAGCCAAATCGTGCGCACTTGCAAACTCCTTATAGCCAAGCATGATTTCATGTGTCATTGTCTACCAAAATGTGTAAGTGCATTTTTTTGGGGGGGGCTTTTAAAGACTTTTGCGGGTTTTTTGACCAAATAAAGGCAGACTTGGTGAGCATATGCGACTTCTTTCACAAATGTTTGAATGGTTCTTTATATGCTGTGATGTCCTGAATTAGTAGAGGCCTGTTAATTCCCGATGGATAATATACAGTCAGCCTGCATGTTTTTTTTTGTCTCATGAATAACTTGGGTGACTAAGAAATGAGTCACGTTACAGTAGTAAAATCAGTTGCCAATGCTGTTTCATCTCTTCAAGCATGCCCAAAGGGGCCTGTGTTGGCCAAGCATTTCGCATTTGCATTTTCATTCCTAAAATGCAGCAGCACATTCGAGCCCTGATGGATTGGGACACAACCTGCATTTAAAGGTGCCCTAGAATGAGTTGAAACAATATATAAAATTGTTCTCCGATATCTAAATAGAGGGTATGTGGCTTATTTAAGGGCAAAAATTGTCCAGATACAGTTTTACAGGTCCATGTACAACCCTATAAATTGTCCCTAGGATGTAATGCTCTGTTTTTGCCTTATTTGGAAGAGTGATGAATATTAAAATTAGAGCTCTGCTCTGATTGGCTTATTTCAGCAGCTCACAGCAGTTCAGCAAAGCGGCTCGTGAGTCCTGACCGCCCTGACAGAACACACACACTTTAAGCAGAACATCTCAAATGGAGATTGATAAAATGCAGCTTACTTGTTTATTTGTGTTTTCAGATCATACGCACGCACGCACGGGCGAGAGAGAGAGCTTGCATACATATGGTTGCCAGATTGGACATGTTTAGGTAAAACACCAGATAGTATACGGGTTCTTTTCACAGAAAAGCTCTGTTTGGGGGATTTAAATTACTGTAATCTGGCAACCGCAAAAACGCTCTTCTTTTCCAAACCTTTGTCATTAGACACACTATTTAGTTTTGTATGGTACTGGTGTTTCCTACTGTTACTGTACTAGCATTTTGCGTTATCTAGACAATGCGGTCTCACTAAGAAACATCGCTACTTAATGACTAAATACTTAATAAATTGCCCCTTTCTTCAGTTTAAGACGCTGAGTGAAGCTTGCTTGAAATGGGCCGAACAAATGAACGATCTTGAATTAAATTGTTGTGGTATCGGATTATAAACATCGATCCTGGCTGTTGACTTTTTTTTTATCTGTGGGAAGGATAGAAACGTCTCCTGCACCGCCTGGAACATGACCATGAGCTGCCGTTTTTGCTATCCTTGTGCGATGCATGTTTATCTGCAGTCCCCATCAGTTGCGCCTGACAATGCACATGTTTGGACAGATGCAAATGTTGGGGGCATCCATATAAATGACCCAACACATTATATACACGCAAGCTCAATTTTGAACTGACTTCTGACAGAAGAGCTGCACGATGGGTGTGTCTTGTACCACAGTGTGAAATCAGTATGTACATTGACGATTTAAGGGAAATATAATATAAATTTAATATGAAAGCTTGAAATGGCGCTCTGTGGCATAGCAAAATTTTTAACAAGTAGTTCAAGTTCCTGAGTAGCCACGGACAGGCGACGAATGCCTTAAAGGGGCCACACACCGGATGCGAAGCTCAGCGCTGCGCAGAGCCGCGGCGCGTCTTTAAAATATTGAGCACCCCCATACTGCCAAAATGGTATGATCCTTGTTTCATAACACCCCCGAAGATTCGACCGCGAGATCGGTGGTCGAATCCGGCTCTGCATATCGATGCATCGAATCTTCGACTATTCGGGGTCACCACTATAAGAATCCATATACGTGTCAATTAAAAACAAGAATTGTTTCCGATTTGTTGGCGTCCACACAGCTGACATGTTTATCTATTGTGGTTAACCACGTGAGCATGAAATAGACACAGCCTTCCTGCACTTTTACAGTACTGGGATGTTCATTCATTAACACATCTCCGTCGTTGTCTATCTCTCTCATGCTGGCACAGCCGTCAGCACTGTAAGGTTGACATAAGCCTACATAATGCCCATACAGACAGTAGCATGCATTGACCTTCAGGACTGCCACAGAGAGTTAAGCCATGAATTAAACATGAGCTCATCTGAATTCTGTTAACAAGGACAATGGGGGTTTGGTGGCAGTTATTAGGCAGGATGTTATACATCTTTATACTTTATACTTCTCTCTCTCTCTCTCTCTCTCTCTCTCTCTCTCTCCTCTCTCTCTCTCTCTCTCTCTCTCTCTCTCTCTCTCTCTCTCTCTCTCTCTCTCTCTCTCTCTCTCTCTCCTCTCTCTCTCTCTCTCTCTCTCTCTCTCTCTCTCTCTCTCTCTCTCTCTCTCTCTCCTCTCTCTCTCTCTCTGTCTCTGTGCCCTGTATTCATGAACTTTTGGCATGCTGAGTTCTGTTCCCTGTTTGTCAATAAGTAGTTGCTGACTGTAATGATGTACTAATCCATTTCTATCCCTTCTCTTTCTCTCTGTAGTGACGGGCAGCTGTCAGTATTGAGGGATGGATGAGTTACAGGATGTGCAGTTGACTGAGATCAAACCCCTCCTGACAGACAAGGTTTGTTTCTCTTTGTTGAAGTTTGGGGTGTGCGTGAGGTGAGGGTGTTATTTTCTTTCCTGTTAGTATATTAGTTGTTTTGTGCTCTGTAATTCAATCGTTTTTGTTGGGAACTTTTGTTTTTTTTTGCGGCATCGTGATGGCGTCTCACCCCGCGGCCGCGTAGGTGGCGGCATCACCTGTGTCGCTCCGTCATGGTATCAGGTGTGTGCCCGCACAGGGCGTGTCTGTGGAAGATGTGTTACTGGCGGTTGGAGAACAGGTCGGCTACGAGAGTATTTCTTCGGCCTCAAGAATGAATAAGGCGGTGGTGGTGTTTGTAAAGGAGGAGGAACTGGCGAACCGGTTGATATGCGATGGAATTGTATAACCGTGTCTAATGTACCACCTTTCATTCATAATGATGAGATCGAAAGAGCGTTGGCGAGATATGGGAAGTTTGCAAGTGAAATTAGAACAATTCCACTAAGATGCAGAAATGCCGCGTTGAAGTTGTCTTTTAGGAGGCAAGTGTTTTTGTTTTTTGAATCAGCCAGAGCTGGATGTATCGTTTAGAATTGGCCACGAAGGAAAGACTCATGTGGTTTACGCTAATACTGGTAGCATTCAGTGCTTTGAGTGTGGCGATATCGGCCATAATAAGATGGCGTGCCCACATAAGGCTCAAGATGGACCTAGTGTTGCTGAGGAAGTCCAGGATGTCATCAAGATAACAATCAGGATGTCAACGGTAATAACGATGAAACTACACTGTAAAAAAAAGGCAAATTTTTAACTTTTGCAGTACAATCGACTTGGATGTTTAAGTTATTTCAACTTAAATGATGTTAAACTGACTTAAAAAAATGGAGGACTAAGTGCACCCATACCTGTATCAAGAGGTATTAGGCAGGGTTGCCCGTTGTCTGGCCAATTATATAGCCTAGCTATAGAGCCATGTGTAGGATAAGGAGAGACCTCAATGGAATTTTACTTCCTGGTATAAATAACAGTGGCAGGGTGTCATTATCTGCTTACGCGGACGACATAATTTTTATCACAAGCCAAAACGATGTTAATATTTTAACTGAAAATATTAAAACATATGAGAGAGCGTCTTCAGCAAAAATGAACTGGGGAAAAAGTGAAGGGCTTATTATTGGCCAGTGGGAAGGGTTAGGACCTCCAAAATTACCGGGTGGGGTGTTGTGGGTAAGGGAAGGGTTATACATTTTAGGTGTTTATTTAGGAAACAACAGTTTAAAAGATAAAAATTGGGAGGGAATGCTGGAGAAGGTGAATGCTAGATTGTCTAAATGGAAATGTCTATTACCACAATTGTCGTACAGAGGAAGAGTTCTGGTTGTAAACAACCTGGCTGCCTCTATCTTGTGGCATAGACTTTCTATAATGGAGCCACCTGATGAATTGATCTGCAGGATACAAAGGACAATTGTGGATTTCTTTTGGAGCGGAGAGCACTGGGTTTTGTGCAGCAGCGCTTTATCTTCCTGTTCATGAAGGTGGCCAGGGTCTGGTGGATGTGAGGAGCAGAATATGTGCTTTCAGAATTCAAGTGCCACAAAGACTTCTCTACCACAAAGACGTGGTCTGGACTCTGGGGGTCAAAATCTGGGGGTCTGGGATTGGATAGACATTTATTTTTAATGATGCTTGAGAAGATGATCCTGTCTGAGCTGACACCTTTTTACCGGACAATGTTGCATTCATGGAGAACTGTTTTTAAAGTTGAGAGAAGTGGATGAACCTGGGAATTGGGTTCTAGAGGAACCATTGTTTTTTCACCCAAGGACTCAAACAAGACTCTTGTCTTCTGTGGGTGTGAGTGCATGCTTACAGAAACATGGGATTGTAAAGCTGGGATACCTCTTAAACAGAGATGGATGGAAATCAGTGGAGGTCCTTAAAGAAATGACAGGCTTAAGGTCTTCACGTCTGACAGAGAAATTGGTGTAGGAGATTGTTAATGCCTTACCAAGCAGTTACAGAAAGTGCATTGGGAGAGTACTTTTGACGGACATGATAAATGAACAGGAATTCCCAGAAATTAAAATCTCTCCTCTTATAAAGGCGGAGCATGATGATGATGATGTGGGGTCTATTCTGTCTTTTGATACCCTGCAGCTGGAATACTTTAAGTCTGCATCAAAGAAAGCAATATATTACTCTGCAGTCAAAGTTTTACATCAGGACTCTCTTAAAGGACAAAAAGCTTCAAGGTGGCCAGGTTTGTTGAAGCCAGACTTCCTCGTGAGGGACAGGTGGAGAGCCCTGTATAAGCCTCCCATAGAGAAGCGTACCGCTGATCTACAGTGGAGGCTTATTCACGGGGCGATAGCTACGGACAGACATGTGGCACACCTGAACCCAGCAGTGGATGAAAAGTGCAGGTTCTGTGGGATGGTAGAAAATTTGGAGCTTTTGTTTTTAAGATGTGGAAGGTTGAAAGGTCTTTTAAATCTTCTTGAGAGATGGTTTCAGGTATTTGATGAGCAATTCTCAGAAGCAGTTTTCATTGGGGGTGTGAGGTATAGATTCTTAATCAGAAGGAAAACATGTTTGTTAAATTATTTGATAGGAACTGCGAAGTTAGCAATGTGGAAGACAAGAAAAAATGAAGGGCTGAAACTTCTTAGTACTGATACTGAATTGATGTTCAAGAATTTGGTTGCTGGAAGGTTAAATATAGAATTTATGTATTATAATTTAATAAAAAATGAGGAGGTTTTTGATCATATTTGGTGTTTTAACAATATTTTGTGTGTAGTTGATGAGGGTCAGTTGTTTTTGAATTTTTAATTTAAAGCAGCACTAGGTAACTTTTCAACCTTCATAATATACTTTCAAGACTCTTGTGATGATACATCGACTTACAATAGGTTGAATGACACGTCTGCTATAGCCTGATGGAGTCTGTATCGTTTTTAATCATACTTTTAAACTTCGGGTTTCGGGTAGTAACCCGAGAAAAAAAAGAACTACAAAATTCGACTGCTTTACGGCATATACGTCACTTCCACCAACACCCACACTTCCTTAAATTCGGACGTGCGAGCCCAGCTTTGTTCATCGGATAATATAGTCATGTCCGAAGCAGCACAGACAAATGAGAAAGAAAAGGTTTTGTTGGAGGAAAGCAATAAGAGGAAACGAAAAAGTGATGTGATTAAAGGCAGGACGAGGATCAACATTGGACCAGGGTTTGCTCGTCGGTGTGAGCTGAAGAAGGCGTGCCCGACCGATGCTGTCCTGCTTGTTACGGTGAGCTACCACTCAAACATTGAACTGAAGTATCATATAGATTCTGTAAAACGGTAACCAATAGACTACTATAATGACGCTGGCTTGTAAACGTGAGCATCGTGATTATTTGGCGTTTAAAAAAAATAAAACACATGAAATTATATTCATATGACATGCTGAAACATGCCACTGACTGTACCTGGGATGAAGACATTTCACACGCGCCGCCAGAAGAACTCCTCCTGCAGTGTTCAGGGGAACTGTTAGTGCTGCACCAACCCGCGGGGCCGCTTTTATGAAGTTATTTGGCCCGCCCCGCATCACTGTATATATTTTTACAACCCGCCCCGCACCCGCGACCATTAAATAGACATACGGGGTCCGCGGGTTATGAGACGGCCCGCGCATCACTAGTTCAGGGCTATCAGGGTTGTCATGTCAGCAAATGCACGTGCGATGGCATCTCCTGTTGTAGGATGAAAGAGCTTACGAGCATTATTTTTTCCCAACTGTAGGGGGACCCCGAGAGCAAAAGTTGCCAAGTGCTGCTTTAAGTTATCTTGATTAAGTAGTTGATGTTGATGAATTGTTTTTATTTTTGAAAATAAAGTACTGTTAAACCTCTCTCTCGCTCTCGCTGTCTTCAATTCAATTCAAGAAGCTTTATTGGCATGACAAAATTTTGTATTGCCAAAGCATTAAGACAACATAGTGATTTGTAACAACTGATCATAAAAAACTAAACTAAATATTAATAATAAAAACAACAAAATATGAATAGTAAAATAAAGATTTTTGTTAAGAAAATCAAACATGTTAATATAGAAAACATATAACGACTGAACGTATATACACTATATTAGTGTGTGTAGTGTGTGCGTGTGTGCGTGCAGGTCTAATGGGTGTGTGTATTGGCTGTGAGAGAGTGCGTGTTTATGGGCTGTGTATTTGCTCGTCCCTAAGGAGATGGCAAGAGGCTACAAATCTTGCAGCTATATTTGAACATTTGGCTTCTTCACCAAGAATGTAGCTCAGTTTTTAGGTTGGGCTACAGGTGCTGAAATGGGGGAATATTTTATTAATTTTGGGGTAATAATGTTCTCTGATCATTTTGTATTGTGTGCATTCTGTGAGGAAGTGCAGCTCGGTCTCTGTCACTCCCAGAATGCAGTGCGAGCAGAGTCTGTCCTCACGGGAGAGCCAGGTTAGTCTTCCTCGGCCCGTCTCTATGGCGAGACTGTGCTCGCTGAGTCTGTACATCGTCAGGGCTTTCTTGAGTCTCACATCCCTCACTGAGCTCAGGTACTGCGCTACGCTATATTCTCGATTTAGGGCCGAATAACATTCCAGTTTGTGCTGGTTTTGAATGGTGTGTGTCCAATGGGTGATGTACTTTTCTTGTTCTGTGATCATAATTTTTGAGGGCCAAATGTGTGTGTGAGTGTGTGTGTCCTGAGGCCGGCTGATCTCCGTGTGTGTGAGCTCAGTCAGTCTCAGCACCAGCTGACACAGGGGACTCCTAGTCACGCTCAGCTCTTGGTGTTTTGGGGCTTTGTAATGCTATGTGTTGGGGTCACTTGTGTTTGTTGGCTCTTTTTTGGATGTTTAGAAGGAGAGGGTATTGGCCTAATTCTGCCTTGCATCCGTTGATTAGCGTCTTTCTTTGGACTTTGAGGATAAAAGACTCTCTCTCTCACTCTCACTCTCACTCTCTCACTCACTCTCTCACTCACTCACTCACTCACTCACTCACTCACTCACTCACTCACTCACTCACTCACTCACTCACTCACTCACTCACTCACTCACTCACTCACTCACTCACTCGCAAATGACCGATTGTCTTTCTATCAATTCAGCTTTATTGGCATGACTGTCGGATAGTACAATGTTGCCAAAGCATTAAACATGTAGCAAGTTATGCAGGTATAGATATATAAATACAAAATATAATTAAAGAAGAAGAAAAGAAAAGAAGAAAAAAAACATATATATTGCTATCTTTAACTAAATCTCATCATCATCACCCGATCCCAGGCTCCTCAAGGCGCCCGTCTCGGGGTCTGTTTCCCTTGGGTAACGAGCTGTAGAGGAGCAATGAGATCAGAGACATGATGTATGAATGTCATCAGATCCTGATCTCATAGCTGCTGAAATCACCAGCATCAAATAGAGCCAGAAGGCCCACAGAACAATTCAAGAGTGTTTTTTTTTTTTTGCTCCATATGGCTCTCTTAACTGTCTCTGATTAACCCTGTAAAGCCTGACGCATAGCATTATGACCACAGTCAATGACGCTGAATAATTCTCCATCACGGCACCTGTTAGTGGGTGGGATATATTAGGCAGCAAGAGAATATTTTGTCCTCAAAGTTGATGTGTTGCCAGGAAAAATTAGCCTGGGTGCCAGCTGAAATTCCCCTGAAAAAAAATGGTGTTTGGGGGGTAAAATGTGTGTTATTTTGGCAAGGTTGCCTGCTAAAATTCACACTCATGGGTCTATATATCACATAATAGTCGCTTTAACCTGCAGACATAAAACAACCCATGGAAAAAAACACAGACTTGGCAACACAGTGCAGTTGAGCTCTGTTGACATTTGACAATGCGTCGCTTCTTTGCTCTGATTGGTTGTTGGTAGTTGTAGAACACAGTTCATCACAGTTTCTTATGTTTCGGGCTGCATAGCCGCAGATCAGTCAGGGTGCCCATGCTGACCCCATGCTGTGTCACTAACCTGGGGAACACATGGCACCAGGGTGCACTATGGGAAGAAGGAAAGCCGGCAGAGCCAGTGTGATGCTCTGGGCAATGTTCTGCTGGGAAACCTTCGGTCCTTAGGTTGCTTTGACACATACCACCCACCTAAGCATTCTCCAAATTCCCCAGATCTCAATCCAATCAAGCATCTGTGGGATGTGATGAACAAACAAGTCCGATCCATGGAGTCCCCAACTCACAATTTACAGGATTTAAAGGATCTGCTGCTAACATCTTGCTGCCAGATGCTGTTTTGGCAGTAAAAGGGGGACCAACACAATATTAGGATGGTGGTCATAATGCTATGTCTGATCGGTGTATGAAGTAATAGTCCGGATAAAAAAAATCTAATTTGAAATAGAGCTGTGTTATAGTTATAGTTTTATTAAGTATCAAATTTGATGCATCAGGCTTTTATGGCTCATATAGCATGACAGTGAGAATATGGAGCTCATACTCAAGTATGAATACAAATGGTATTCAAAGTGACAAACTGAGGAAAAAATATGCAATTTGCAATGTGCAGATGAAATTCTGATGATGCTTGAAATGTAAGTTAATGAGATCTTTAGAAACAGTATTGAATAAATGCATATGAATATCAGTTGTGACTGTCTCTCAATAAGGTCTTGGTACAATATTTTAATGATTAGTTTTATGATCAAAGCAAAAATATAATGCAGTGCAATAAAAGATGATTAAGAGATAAGACAAACAAATTAATGTTCATCAAAGCCTAATTGATAATATTTGATAAATCTTAACGTTTAAAAAAAAAAAAAATTGCGTGTGTGTGTGTGTGTGTGTGTTATGTATGGATAATTAAGTAAACTTAAGTTGCTTAACTGTCTAGTAAGTACTTTTCCTGAACTAATAATAGTTATTCTTATGATTAATCAGTGATCGACAGCAAATCAAGACATGTATTACCACCTGAAGGGGGGATGTTTTTACAATTATACTAGACATTTTATTTACTAAAATGGTATAATCTATTAATACGATGCCTCATTTAGAGGATTGTGTACAACAGGCTTTTCAGCAAAGTTTTTATTTAAAAAAAAAAAAAATTATATATAAATCTGTTTATTTAACTTTTTCAATAATAACAGGATCCAAATACAGCAGAATCATGAACAAATATTTTCCCACCCCACCCCCCAAGAAGTGTAACTAAACAAATTAAATAAAACACACAAAAAAAATAGGAAAATGTCAAGCATAATGTCTTGAGTATAATTTAGAGGCTTTTGAAATTTGTGTATCACCTGTAATGGCCGTTATGGGGTTAAATTGTGAACCGCAAAGGCTCGTTCTGTGCTTGATTTTTTTTTTACATGAATGATGACTACTTTTAACTGAGTTCAGTCACAAAAACTACAGCAGATTACAAAATTCCCTCACTGGAATTAAGCTGAAAGTATACTTTGATTTGTAGGTGTACGATAAGGTAAGTGTTCAGTGCATTCATCATAAGGATAGCATGTACACAGGTCAAAGTCTGTATTTTTATTTTATTTATTTTTTCGCCTCAGTTTGCTCCAGTCCGTTTTCACAATCGGTAAAGAAACCTAAGAGTAGTGATCGACCGATATTGATTTTTTATTACCGATTATTTGGGTGTTTATGTGCCGATAACCCGATATATAGAACCGATATTTATTTATTGTGTTATTTCTGTTTTTTTACAATTACAGCTACAGCACTTAACTGCGCTTTTTAAACACTGTAATTTTTGCGGTTTCACTCCCTTACATACAGAACAAAAGACATTTACATTAATAAATAGTCTGAAAAAATTGGCAGTCCTTTTAGCATTAATGCTGTTTCAACTTTTTATTTATAAATGCAGCCATATTAACAACAGGCAAAATACATTTATAAAGTATAATATTTTCAAATGGAGAACATAAATGAGAGTTGAGTCTATCAAATCCCCATAACTAAATATAAGCATTCATTTTTTTAAACTACAGTTTTAAAAGGTTTATGTGTTTAATAGACTAAAGATTGAATATTCTCTGGAATTGTAATAGCTATGATGTATTCGCGGGTTTGTTTCTTTTTCTTATCTCATCTAGTACGGTATCAAAATTAATGTTTGTGTATGTCTATGAAATGCTGACGACAGCGCTGTTTTCATCTCTGCGTTTAACTTACACATCTCGCGGAGATAGGCCTAATAATACATTTTCACGGAGCTGTAATTAATTAGATGTTTATTATATAAATGTTATATAGCAGACGTTAATATATCTAGGAGTTTTAAACGAGTCGGTCTTACACACGGTGACTATCCTATGCTGGAACAGCAACTCCGAGAGAGAATGCGACAGAGCATAAACAACACACAGAGAGAAATAAGTTTAGCGCTTTCCAACATGCTCTCATTCATGGTGGCCTAATAATTCATTTTCACGGAGCTGTAATTAATAAGATGTTCATTATATAAATGTCATATAGCAGACGTTAATATAATTTAAGGAGTTTTAAACGAGTCGGTCTTGTTTACATAGCCTACGGTAACGTTAGCATATATGCTGGAGCAACAACTCGGTGAGTGAACGGCTGAATGCGACTGAGCATAAACACACGGAAAGAAAGAAATGTGGTGCTTTTACTTCCAACATGCTCTCATTCATGGCTGTTTTGTTTCATTCATGTGAAGTTACGTCTTTATTATGACATGACGGATTACCTGATGACTCTGTCAGTGAGTCGTCTCTACAGCGCCAAGTTTAAACTATATAATATCATCTCATAACATCTAATTTGTGCATATCTCAATTGTGCATTAATGTTATGTCAAACAAAGTTTATCAATTAAGGGATGCAGGTTATTTTACCTTTGAACACCGTTGTTTACTCATCTCCCCTCAGACAGTCTGTTAATGGCGCGCTTGTATGCAATTCTCAAGACGTTTATCCATTTATCGGGAAATCCGATATTACAAAACCGATACCCGATTATGAAAAAATGCTTAAATATCGGGAAAAATATCGGGAATCCGATATATCGGTCGATCACTACCTAAGAGACAAACTGCTAAAGACAGCGACGACAATAAACAAACATTCATGTTGACTAACATGTAACGGTACACAAAACTGATGGTAAGGTTCGGTACGTACCTCGGTTTTGAAGTCACGGTTCGATGGGAGTTTCGGTACAGCAGGGGAGAGAAAACTAAATATAAAATTGCTTTATTTATTTTTGCTTTATTTATAAACAGTGGTTTACTGAACAAAATGTGTCTGGCCTTAAATGAATTAAATTAAAACTAAAAGTTTCTTAAAGAAAATGCTGTAATAAACTATATATGGAGCCCTTACTTCCACATTAATATAATATTAAAGGTTAACAAGTAACAACAGAGCCCAAACTATTAGCTTAAAATCCATTACTATATAATAGTCAACACTCCAATAACGCATTGTGTGCAAACATGTAAACTTCACACAAGGCAGTTTTTGCATTATCTTCTAAATCGCATTATAAAATTATGCTTTTACTCCAATTTGTTGTTGAAATAAAATCATGTATACACGGTAGCTGTCATTTTCATGACAAATACATTTAAACATGCATTAAATAATCAAGACATCCCTTACATGTTAAGCAGAATATAATGAATATATAGGCTAATATGTGCATATATTTAGCGCTAGTGTTCATCTCTCTAGTGAACTAACCAGCTGTGGACTCGGTAAATGTTTACAAGCTGTTTTATTGACATCTTTCCGCCATTGAAACGGATGGAGTGATGCCGTCCCACCCCTCATGTTGACTACATGAAAACGACTCCTCTTGGACTTACCATTGGTCAAAAGATTTTAAATGGCCATTTTATTCCTCAATGAAAACTCAGACATGAGTTAAATCATCACACGACTCTCTATTTTGGCCTTTCTGTGAGGATATGCTCGTGGTTACAGGAGTTTTTCAATGTTCATGTTTTGTATGTTAATGGAAATCTGTGTCTGTTGTCTGCTTGGGATTTAGCTCACATGCGACTGATTTTAATGCCAGGTGTAACATGGACCATTGCGTTTTAAATGATCTGGTGTTTTAACATCACATGCTTAACCCTTTAGCTGATCTCTTTCTCTCTTCTTTTCTCTGTCTTTCCACACAGAATGGACAGAACTTCCAGGACTTTGATTGTCAGGTAAGAGTCTCATGTGATCATTAGGTCTTTATGTATTCCATATAACCTTCTGAAGCATTCACCCACAGCCATTCATCTACTCCTCCTGCACCATCGCTCTATTTCCCAGCACAGTGTGATGGTGAAAGACTCTTGACCTGTACTTCACCGTAGAGCAGTGAAATTCACTCTTTTGTCTTTGTCTATGGGTGTGTGGGAGGGTTTGTGGGTGGTGGGTTGAGCTGCTGTGTGTGTTATCCACTGAAGAGCACGATTTGACTCAGGATCTTAGCACACTTCATTATCATATGTTTATTCCACTATTATTTATCCTTGCTTCATTTTTTATTTTATTTTTATTTTCCCTCCAGTAGCAGTCATTCTGTAATATTGCCTATAAGAACGCAGCAACAATTTTCAGATTTTAACACAAAGCGCACATGTATGAAAGAGGTGGAAATTTGCATGTTACATACACAATTTCAAATGTGCCATTATCGAAACTATAATTTAAAACATAAACTGGGCCATCTTTGTTCATTTAACTGTTTGCTAATTCAGTCAGTAGTTAAATTATAATCAGTTGTTAAACAACAACAACAACAACAACAACAACAAAAAACATTAAATAAAAGTAGCACTTTTTTTTAATAGATTTTTGTACCTGTCTGTATTATTTATTGTTATATGTAATTTATTAGGGATTAACCCTTGTGTATCCTTATGGACATCCTTATGTATTTTTTATTTTTTTATGACTTTGCCTGTGTGGTAATGCTAACTGTATCAAATTTGCCACAGGTGTGTATTTTTATTGGAATTTTGATATTTAACCACCATTTCCTTAAAAAAAAAAAAAAAAAAAACTATTTTGCACTAGGTACACAAAATACATACACTCAGGCCCTTTTGGACAAAAATGCCCACATTGAAACCCATTAAAACTGCTATTTTTAATTCTGTTGCCATTTAACTATAAAATTATGCAATCTTTGTTAATAGGCTTTTATTCTGTTGGCAAGGCTTCAAAATGTAAATGTTTAAAAAAAAAACAAAAAAAAATACCAGCTATATTTTGTAGGTTTGGCGTATAAAGCAAATACTCACTTTATTCCTGTTTTTTGTTTATGCATATCATAAAGCCAATTTGATAAATTATGCAAGTATAACTGTGTGGGTGTGTGGGGTGTATGTATGTAATACAAATTATGTGTAGGTGTGCGTGTGTGCTTGAGATATACGAGAGGGAAAAACTCAACTGCAAATCACAAATACAACCGCTGTGCACCATTGAAGTTTTGCTGGCTTCTAATGGGGAAAAGTTGGCACTGCGCCCAAACAAAATCTTACTGAGTGCTCATTTTTTGAGATATCAACCTCAAATTTGAAACACAGCTTTTTTTAGATTTATGGCTTTGATTTTGATTTTTAGAGCTCAACATGTTTTTAAATATATATATATATATATATATATATATATATATATATATATATATATATATATATATATATATATATATATATATATATATATTGTTTTATAAAATATTGTTCATAAACCATTTTCATAAACTTAAACTTCTATAACTTTTTTAACTTTTTTTGACTTCTACAATAATCTGCCACAGGGCTTCTTTAAAATGACACGAAACTGAAGCCTGTGCTCCCAAGATTAATTTTTTTTATGACAGTTTTTCGACATGGACATTTTTGTCATCTATGAACCTATGTGTAACTTTTTTGATGCACATTGATGCACAAGGGTTAAGCTAAATATTTAGTGTATGGTTTGTGAGTAGCATGCTTCTCTTTCGTTTCCAGTTCACTCACCATTACATCAAAAGGTGATTGCATAAGAAATACTTTCAATATAAAACTTACTTGCGTAAACTTAGTCAGAGGTGTTGAAGCCCGGTTGTGCTGAACACCATTTGCATTTTCCTGATACTTGCAATTTTTTGTTAGTATTTTGGCACAGTTGACTGCTCCTTTCAGTTGTGTTTATTCTCCTACCCCAGCCTCAGATAGCAGCACATTGCTGTTAGTGCTGCTCAACAGCTCTTCATTATTTATTGTCCTCTCCCTTCTCAATTGTCTTAAACCTGATCTGATTGACAATTGAGCCCCTGCAGGTGTAGGGCAGTTGTAGTCAAATTTCACCCAGGAAAAAGCAAGTCCTAAAGGCCGTGACATGCCAAGCCACTGTAAAAAGAACTGGTGGCTATGAAAGTTGACTTTGTTGTCGCCTTGCTTTAGCTGTATCTGGTCCAAAAAAAAAGCTGCTCTTGAACACAACAAAATGACTATAGGCGACTGTCAACTAGCATGTGTATTCTGTGCCGTCATGTAAGACAATAACTGTCAATAGTCAAGTCACCTTTATTTATATAGTGCTTTTTACAAGTCCAATTGTTTCAAAGCAGCTTCACAGTGTTAACAGGAAAATAATGCAACAGAATTTGATTTGGCTGTACAGCCTCTTTGGAGAAAACTGATGTTATCCTTCTAATTCCAATTATCACATAGTGTCAATGCGGGCAGATCGGTAATATAGTTGAAAGTTAAAGGAGTCCTTCAGTGCTGGGAAGATGAATTTGTATTTAAACTGGGTCATTACTGTAGTAGGGGTGTGCACGAATATTTGAATAGTCGAATATTCTATCTGTAATTAACATTCGAAAGCCAAAAATACTATTCGAATTTTACTGCGTTGATTTATGCGACTATGAGAAATCCCTATAATCTCGCAGTTATAACTAAATCCACTACGTGGCGCTGTGGAGCGGGTAAATAGGTTGCTAGGCAACGTGGGGGAGAGGACGCTGGCGTTGTCTGTTCGCCGCTTCTCCACCCACAACAAATCATGTTAATGTACTATTAGATTTACATTTTATTTTATTTTCTTATGTTTGTGACTAGTCTAACAGTCAGAGCTACAATTGGGACTGTTGCTGATTGCTGGCAGCCACTGAGAAGTCGTTGTTCGTCGTTTCGCCGTTTTCAACCGCTTCTCTAATGTTTACGTTTGAATTGCTGCGGTTGGTTTCTGGTTTGGAGGACATTTGATGTTTCTCGCCGCGGGTGCTCACTGGTGGTCTCCCTTGGGCTTAAGCTGCATGGTGGCTGAAGTTTGCACCGGGCTAGCGTCATCCGGGCTCTCGTCGTCGGCGTCCGGCATGATGTTGGGATGTTCTGCTTCTCGGCTGCGCCGGCTGCGCCGCTGTTCCGTCCTGCATTGCGACCGTGGAGCGACATCTGCGCCGGCCCCGGTGTGTCCACAGAAGTGCCCGGAGGAATGTTCCTCCTCCTGCATGGTGCTGCAGCGATCCCCATCGTTTGAATCATCATGAAGAAGACCCATCATCTGGTCTTCAGCTGTCGTGCCTCGGCGATGTCATCGGGACACTGCCGCTGGGAGAAATCTGAAACATGGAGTGGACCACAGTGTGCTGCGGAGCTAACAGAGACTTCCACCATCAGCTGTTTTCTGTTCACCATCAGCTCTGTTTCTGTTCACCATCAGCTCTGTTTCTGTTCACCATCAGCTCTGTTTCTGTTCACCATCAGCTCTGTTTCTGTTCACCATCAGCTCTGTTTCTGTTCTGTTTTCTGTGTTGGTTGATTGTTTGTAGTATTCTATATTTGTACTTGTTATTCATTTTTTGTTGTAATTCCCCCCCCCCCCCCCTTTGTTGCACTTTGAGATTCTTCGGAATGAAAAGTGCATTATAAATAAAATCTATTATTATTATTATTATTATTATTATTATTAAATAAGTTGAGTGTATTTGATCACAATGTCGTCGTCTGCCTCGCGATGTGTTTGGAATTACTTAGATGACAATCTCTCCCCAAGGTGTTTTTTATTTTGCTGGTAGTTGTTTTTTCTTAATTTTTTAATTGCCAATTATACAGGAAATTCGTTGTATAATGAATGAATGAATGCATGAATGAATGCATGAATGAATGAATGAATGAGGCATTTATATAGCGCTTTCAAATGTACAACTGTACACCCAAAGCGCTTAACACTCATGTCAGGGGTCTCTCCTCAACCATCACCAGTGTGCAGCATCCACTTGGATGATGCGACGGCAGCCAAAGTACAATGGCACCAGTGCGCTCACCACACACCAGCGATAGGTGGAGAGGAGAGAGGGTGATAGAGCCAATTCAGTGGATGGGGATTATTAGGAGGCCATGATTGGTAAGGGCCAATTAAGGGAATTTGGCCAGGACACCGGGGTTACACCCCTCCTCTTTTACGAGAAGTGCCATGGGATTTTTAATGACCACAGAGAGTCAGGACCTCGGTTTAACGTCTCATCCGAAAGACGATTTGTATTTGTTATATAAATGCATAATGCATGATTTGCATATGAGCCCACAATATACATTTTTTTTTAAATAAAATGTCACGGACACTAGGGAATACCATTTCCATGAAAGGGTGTACATGATCTGCAACAATGCTTAGGTAGGTGGAATGTGTCAAAGTAACATCCACATGGATGGCAGGACCCAAGGTTTCCCAGCAGAACATTGCCCAAAGCAACACACTGCCTCCGCCGACTTGACTTCTTCCCATAGTGCATCCTGGAGCCATGTGTTCCCCAGGACGCACACAAACCCCACCCCCAATCCATGTGATGTAAAATAATCATTATTCATCAGACCAGGTCACCTTCTTCCATTACTCTGTGCATAGGCGTAATTTATGGGTGGGACATGTCCCCACCACTTTTTTTAAAACATCTTGCTTCACGGATGAGCTAATACAAACAAAACATCTCTGGTTAACTAGGAAGAGTATCATTTTGTTCGTTTGTTAAATAAGAGGCGATCTGGTGTTCGTTGCCGCTGTTATCAGTGGTGCGGATTTCTCTCGCGGCTCATGCAGTCTTCACACAGACGAGCACTTTAATCTAACGCTTAACGCCGTTGCATAGACTTTCTATTTGTTCCGGTCAGATCACGAAATAATGCACAAAAACTGTCCCTGCTCTTGATGTACAACCACTGATGGTATTCGGTTTTGATGAGAGAGAAAATAGGCTACAAGGGCAGATTAGAAACGAGAACTTCTGACAAGTTTAACAGACTAGACCAGGGATTATAAGAAAAGTGTGCGCCTTTATTCACGTGAAAAATCTTGGCACACCGCTATATTGTGTTTAGATGCTATAATTAAACGAGATCTATATCAATTAATGAACTATTTAATTGATTTCCGGACATCTTAATACTAATTTTTCTGCAAATGTCATTGTACATATTTTGCATCTGATATAACATTGTATCAGCAATGCAACCCCCCTTAATACGCCATATAGTGCATATCATATGCACACGAAAAACTGCCTACCATATGCAAGCCAAAAGCTCATTTTGACGTATGAGCGCCCCTCACACGTCAAAATGAGCTTTGCCGTGCATAGTACGCATTTTTTCGCGTGCATATGATACGCAATTTATGTCCCACCCACTTTTTAAAACAAAGTTACGCCACTGGTCCAGTTCTGATGCTCACGTGCCCACTGTTGGCAGTTTCGGCGGTGGACAGGGGTCAGCACAGGCACCCTGACTGGACTGTGGCTACGCCGCCCCATACACAAGCTGTGATGTGCTGTGTATTCTGACACATTTCTATCAGAACCAGTATTAACTTCTTGAGCAATTTGAGCTACAGAAGCTCGTCTGTTTGATCGGACCCCACAGGCCAGCCTTCGCTCCCCACGTGCATCAATGAGGCTTGGCCGCCCATGATCCTGCCGCCGGTTCACCACTGTTCCTTCCTTAGACCACTTTTGATAGATACTGACCACTGCAGACCGGGAACACCCCACAAGAGCTGCAGTTTTAGAGATGCTCTGACCCAGTCGTCTAGCCATCCCAATTCGGCCCTTGTCAAATCGCTTGCTTATTTTTCCTGCTTCTTATAGTCCACTTTTAGGACAAAATGTTCACTTGCTGCCTTATATATCCCACCCACTAACAGGTGCCCGAATGAAGAGATAATCAGTGTTATTCATTTCACCTGTCATACTGTTCATACTGTTATGCCTGATTGGTGTGTAATTATTGTCTGAACACCTAGGATTGTAGTACTTCCCCTTATCCATTGACTGTCAGAGTTCGGGTCTTTCAGCTCCCTGAAAAGATACTTACTTAACTGAGGTTCTGCAGCCTTTAAGGGAGTCTCATTTGCAGTATTTTTAGAGTGTGTTGAATTATACAGTAATTTGTCATAATGTGCACTAGCTAAGATCATGGCCGCACTCACAGGTTTAAATTTAGCCTCGACAGGTACATCAGCTAGCCGTGTAGATCTGCATCTCAGGTGAGAATTACATCATCACACATTCAGAAACCTGAGAGGATGCTGAATGTGTTACTAGACATACCAAAGGAATATGGACGAGGCTGAGGAGGAGAGATGGGTAGTCGTAAACCATAGTGTTTGCTCTTTGTCTTCCTTGTGGCAATGCAAAAGTTGATCTTTTCTCTATTGGGTTTCTACTTGAGCTGGTAACTATGCAACAGGAGGACATGAATTATTACGTAACTTATCATCTCTGAACTCTTCTAAAGGGAGAAAAAGGAAAGTACTGTACAATGAGTGAACTACAGTAAATCTTGAAGTCTAAAACTCTGCCTGAAGAGTCCAGTCGTAATGGTTCCCTGTAGCCCCATAATGCATAATGACATCACTATTTTGTATAGTCCCCAGCGTTATGAAGAGCAGTTGCTATGGTGACGGTGTGGCTGTTGGCTGGTGGTTGAGTGTGAGATGTGAATGGGTGTCTGTGGATGATGTAAGCTGACACCTGTTGGGCTTCTCCTCAAGAGGGCAGTGTAAATACTTGTAACAGACAAGCTGTTCTCACACAACATGTAGAATTATGTTTGTGGCTTGGTTCTGTGTTACTTTGCCCAAATGACATCTGTTTTTTTAATGGCATTGATCTTCTAGCGAACAGCATCATTAGCTATGCAAGCTTGTTTTTCTCTCCCAGTGTCGAGCTGATAACGCAGCGTTGGTTCTGTAGGGCTATGGCATTGGGTCAGATGGCACACAGGGCAGTGGATGTGCTTAGTCAGGCGTGAAGCTCACTCTACTGGAAAAGTACAGGCACAGCACTCTACTGGAAAAGTACAGGCACAGCACAAGACATGACCATTTTCTCTCGTTACCATTGTTTCTGCTGTATTCTACCATCTCTGCTGTATTCTACTCTCTCTCTCTCTCTCTCTCTCTCTCTCTCTCTCTCTCTCTCTCTCTCTCTCTCTCTCTCTCTCGTAAACACAAAAACATGTTTACAGGTTACGAGTTTAATCTTTAGCAGCAATTATGTAATTCACAAAGCTGGTGATTATAAGGTACATATTTAGTTATATCCCTTATTTTCATTTCTTTTTTTTCTTTTTTTGTCTGTTCATTTCTTCCTAAAAGCTGAAACTCACTCCTCGTCAGGCTCTGGCATGTTTAGTTCAGCTTGAACATGATGATTTATTTTTATATTATTTATAATTTGTAAACACACCATAGTTGTCCTCGATTGGTGCTGTACTAAATTCCAATACTTTGTATTTTAGCATGATATTTGCATGATGTTGATTTTGGCCAGTGAGTATCAGAATATCTCTTTAATAATGATGTATTAAAACTTTTTTTTTTTTTTTTTTTTTGCCAAAGCATCGCAAAAGTTTTTTTTAGTCTTAGTTCATGATGCCTAATGCTTAACTAAAACAAAATTAACCCTTTTCTGTTGCTTTGTACGCTTGCAGCAATAGCATTTTGTGAGAAATGCTGCCCTCTCTGGGTGTTGAGGGGTATTGTGCCCTCTTTTAACATCACGTTTTGTAGTTGTCAGACAGTGAAGAGAAAGAGCTGACATTTTAATGTCTGAGATCAAAACACTCTGACTCTCTCTGACTGCGTATCAGATTTGGATCATCCTCAACTGCTGCTGTGGCAGGATACACCTGCTGCTTGATGTGGCTGCTCTCAAGCACACTTGCTTGTGTACAGTTATACTGATCAAGGGTGTGTTCCAGCGCAGGGGCGCACACGCGTGGGCCGCTGCACGGGGGGCTTTCTTTGCACTTTGTGTTCGGAGGGGAATCCTTGTTCTCCCCACTCTGTCATCCACCAGAAACTCAGGTGCATCCTGGGACAAGGTTACACCATCTGAAATGTCAAGGTTAACCCCTCTTTTTTTGGGTTGTTTATAGGCTTATAAACGGAGGTATTTTCAAAGATCAGGATCACCTAGATTCCTGATCATTATGCAGGTTTTATTCCTCGTGTGCTTGTAATCCTCGTGGCCTTTGTAGCAGTTCAAAGGCTTTTTGTTGTTCAAACTGGGTTGGAGTGATTGGAAGTTTGCATCCCAGTGATGTGATTTCATTACAGGAACAAAAGGAATGACGATATAATATTTAATTATGGTGGTTTGTGTTTGATTGTCTTAAAGGTCTGTTTCCATCAGAGTTCAGAAAGTGTTCCTTTTTTTGTCACATAATTATGCTGAAATTCTTTAAAGTGCCTTGAAACGCGCCGCATTATTCAGCGTGTTGACGTAATTTCCCCTGAAACGGCTTCAGCTGTTAGCAGCTCCTCCCCTTTTTTGAAACGGCCAATAGCGTTTCGTTAATATACAGTTTGACTAGATCGCAAGATTGGACCTTTCTCTGTTTAGTAAAGCCAGTTTTCTCTAACACTGTTTATCATCATAATCTCCTCCATATCGCTTTTGAAATCCAGCATTCTGTGCAGAATTCAAATGGGTCGATTTGTTTGTTGTCAGCGCAGACTCACGCATTATGATCCGCGCTGCGCTCTCGTGTCTGAAGTCTAAATTTAGACCAGAGCCACTGGGGTGTGTGCGCTGAGGCGGTGAAAACGGACTTTATTCGCCTCAAATGAAAGCATATTTACACTGAATTGTTTCCTATCATATATATAGTGTGCTATGTGCCTTTCACCATGTAGATATTAGTAAATGTGTTAAAAACGGACCGATTTCAGCCGCAGCTTCAGGGGGCGGGCTTTAGATTCTAGAGCGCATTTTGATTGGACAGAAGATTTGACGAGAAAGTGAAGTCTGCGATGATGTCACCAAAATCTGAGATTCGTTTTAACGGAAGTGGGAGACTGTAAATTTTGAATGCTTTTATCTCCTAAATGCAAATTTTGTCATAGTTTTGGAACATACCAGCTTATTCATAACTTTAAGGCTAAAACTGTCATACTAAAAGCTACAAAACTTAAATTTTGATTTCAGTGGACCTTTAAATAATTTGGTCACACTTTATATTAGGTGTATTTAACTACTATTAACATATATATATAAAAAAACATGTTAGGTGTGATGTACTTATTGTGCAATTGTTCATTATTTCTTCATCAATTAAGCAGGTAAAAGGTTTTGGAGTTGATTCGGTGTTTGCATTTGGAATCTACTGCTGTGAATCCACATCATGCGTTCAAAAGAGCTCTCCATGCAAGTCAAACAGGCCATCATTAGTCTTCAAAAACAAAAAAAGTCCATCAGAGAGATGATAGCAGGAACGTTAGAAATGGCCAAATCAACAGTTTGATTCATTTTAAGTAAAAAAGAATGCACCGGTGAGCTTAGCAACATTAAAAACATTGGCCTGGACATCACATGGAAGAAAACAGTGGTAGATGTACTTTAACAACATCCAGAAAAATAAAGGACCGTCTCCAGGAGGTAGGCGTGTCATTATCAAAGTCTACAATCAAGAGAAGACTCCACGAGAGCAAATACGGAGGGTTCTCCAAAAGGTGCAAACCATTCATAAGCCTCAAGAATAGAAAGGCCAGATTACACTTTGCCAAAAAAAAAAAAAAAAAAACAGCTAAAAAAAAAACTGACCAGTTCTGGAAAAGCATTCTTTGGACGGATGAAAGATCAACCTGTACCAGAATGACGGGAAGAAAAAATTATGGAAAAGGCTTGGAACAGCTCATGATCCGAAGCATGATCTCAACGTCATCTGAAAACCATGCTGGAGGCAGTGTGATGGCATGGGCATGCATGGCTTCGGCTGGAGCACTGGTGTTTATTGATGATGATGATGATGATAATAATAATAATGCATTCGATTTATATAGCGCTTTTCAAGGCACTCAAAGCGCTTTACATAGAAGGGGGGAATCTCCTCAACCATCACCAATGTGCAGCATCCACCTGGATGATGCGACGGCAGCCATATTGCGCCAGAACGCCCACCGCACACCAGCTGATTGGTGGAGAGGAGACAGAGTGATTAAGCCAATCAGGATATGGGGATTATATAGGAGGCCATGAAGGACAGGGGCCAGTGAGTGATGTGACAGAAGATAGAAGCAGCCGGATGAATTCTGAAGTGTATAGGAATATACTTTCTGCCCAGATTAACCCAAATGCAGCTAAACTGATTGGACGGCGCTTCGCGGTACAGATGGACAATGATCCAAAACACACTGCAAAAGCAACACAGGAGTTTTTAAGGAAAATAAATGGAATATTCTGCAATGGCCGAGTCAATCACCTGATCTCAACCCGATCGAGCATTCATTTCACTTGCTGAAGGCAAAACTAAAGGCAGAAAGAGCCAAGAACAAACAAGACCTGAAGACAGCTGCAGTTAGAGCCTGGCAAAACATCAGAACGGAGGAAACCCAGTCTTTGGTCATGTCCATGGGTTCCAGACATTGCCTGCAAAGGATTCTCAACAAAATATTAAAAATTAGCATTTTTATTTATGATTATATTCATTTGTCCAATTACATTTGAGCCATAAAAATGGGGAAACTGTGTAAAAAAATGGTTGCAGTTCCTAAAATGTTTACCTGATAATTTTGTTCAACCCCTTGAATTAAAGCTGAATGTCTGCACTTCAGATTCATCTTGGTTGTTTCAAGAGTGTAAAAATGATGCCTGTGTCCAAATATATATGAATCTAACTGTATGCTTTGTATTGTTACAATGTCGGTAGTATTTGTAAATAAAAATTGATTACTAATTCTGTGTTTCTTGAACAGCAAAAAATGTATATCTTAACAGCTGCTCCAGGGCTTTTGTGAGAACTGCATATTGTACTTCTGCATTTTTGTATCTCGCCCACTGACAGTCGGATTGACAGAGGGTTATTAACAAAACAGTTATTGTAAAGGTAGGGTTCACAAAAAAAAAAAAAAAAATTGTCTACTCTTTAAACAGAATTATGGTAAAAAGGGAACACTATGGCAACAGCTTTAATTCTTACCTGTACTTCGGGAGGTTGACTGAACTTATAGAACAGATTCTTTCAGTTTTCTCCTCCGTTTGGCCTAAAACACTGTGTTCGTCCTAGGGCTGCACGTTTTCAAGTTTTTCATTAACCGTTAACCGAGGCCCTTAGCGGTTAATACTCGGTTAACCATAGTGTGCGTCAGGGTTATTTTTAGTTTATTAATTTGACGACCACCATCTCCGTAGTGAACAAGCCTATAGAGAGAAATGCACATCATGGATTACATAATCAGAGAGTAGCCTATTTCTTTTCGTTTTAAATTGTTAAAAGACATTTCAAGTTTCTTAAGATCTATTTCATGTCTGCGAGGCGTACGCTGAGTTTCGTTAAATTAGGATGAGATGCGCTCCAGTTCACGAGCAATGCGAGTGGCCGCCTGCACGATTAGAGCATGTAACGTTAGTAAAATATGCAGCCGAGAATGATTCCCACAGACTCAGCGTTTGACTCGCGCGGCTGATGAGCCTCTCCCGGCAGAGAGTTCAAGCATCTGTGGACTCGTCCCTTCAGCTCTGGCCATCTTGCTTTCAGTCCGCGATTAGCTTTTTTGTTTTCTTCATTACAGTTAAAGTAACGTCTGCTTTTCTCTAGTCATTCACAAGTTTCTCACTTCAAACTTTCTTTCTTCTGATCCGTTATGAACAGCGCGCGCGGCTCGCGCTCTGCTTCTGCCCTAATGCGACTTTTAGTCCAGTGCGACGTATGTTATTTTCCTCTTCATGACGCATATTTTGACTGATGCGACTCATACTCCGGAGCAACTTATAGCCTGAAAAATGCGGTAAGCACTGCATTGCAATACTTGCATTTCGCCCCGTCACTCTCATTTTTAAAGTGCTCCCACGCTTTCTTTGCCCGCTTAGAAAGCTGGTCATGACTTCTTCTTGTGGATACTACCCTAACCCTATGGATACTACAAATGTCTGGGAGCGCTCTGGCGGTCTATAGGGGTGCAAACATATATTACAACTAAATTCAAGGCACGTCATTGACGCCACTTAACCGAGCAAAATGTTTCACTCGGTTACGCAATTTTTAACGGTTAATCGGTCAATCGGTTAACCATGGACACCCCTAGTTCGTCCAGTTTGAAATGCTGACCACAAACACTTTGCAGCCTTTAGTCACTGCCTACAATGCGCTGGAACCTTCTCTGGAAACCAAAAAAATAACCCACTCCCGCTAAATGGTTTCTATTTAAAATCTTGCTCCCGGGAGTAATAATAAAGTCAACACCATTATGACTAAACGTTTACTAATAAGTATTTTCCTACTAAGCAAGGTGATATTTGACTCTGGTCAAGCGTATCCATAGCAGACTGGTGGGAGTGGCCTTGGACGGCAACATGCTCAGTGCATTATGGGTGTTAAGGTTTTTTTAATTTATTTTTACCTCCAACAAACGTTTTTCTTCTTCTCTAGTGGTAGATAGAAAAGCCAATTTTGTATCAAATTATTACAATTTTAGTACATAGTAGTTAAAGACAGTTAATATAAACTGCCACCAATATTTTTTTCACGTTAATCTACTCTCCATTCACCATAATGACAAAGTTAAAGATAGCTGATAATTAAAAAACTGAAATATCACATTGACTCAACTATTCAGACCCTTTGCTATGACATTTAAAATGGTGCATCCTATTTCTCTGGATTATCTTTGAGCGTCAGGTGCTTATCTCGGTGTAGCTCAATTGTTGCATGACGCTAATGATCTAAGATGACCTATTTCAGAAACCTATTTTGTTTTGCGTTTTTGTTGAATTGCAAAGGACACAGACACAGTCTGATGTAAACTAGGCCAAGTTTACCTCACTTGTAGATTGATTTTTGTGGGACGATGCGGTGATGACGCTGTTATATCGAACAGTAAATATGTGAATGACATTGGTATTTGTCCATACTTTGACAATATCTAAAGTGGAATAATCTACAGTGAGGAAAATTTGAACACCCTGCTAATTTGCAAGTTCTCCCACTTAGAAATCATGGAGGGGTCTGAAATTGTCATCGCAGGTACATGTCCACTGTGAGAGACACAATCTAAGAAAATCTATCCAGAAATCACAATGTATTTAATGCACAACTATTTATTTGTGTGATACAGCTTCAACTATATTTGTACACCTGAGAAAATCAATGTTAATATTTGGTACAGTAGCTTTTGTTTGCAATTGAAAAGGTCAACGTTTCCTGTAGTTTCACCAGGTTTGCACACACTGCAGGAGGGATTTTGGCCCACTCCTCCACACAGATCTTCTCTAGATCAGTCAGGTTTCTGGCCTGTCGCTGAGAAACTCGGAGTTTGAGCTCCCTTCAAAGATTCTCTATTGGGTTTAGGTCTGGAGACTGGCTAGGCCACGCCAGAACCTTGATATGTTTCTTACAGAGCCACTCCTTGGTTATCCTGGCTGTGTGCTTCGGGTAATTATGTTGGAAGACCCAGCCTCGACCCATCTTCAATGCTCTAACTGAGGGAAGAAGGTTGCTCCCCAAAATCTTGCAATACATGGCTCCGCTCATCCTCTCCTTAATACAGTGCAGTCGCCCTGTCCCATGTGCAGAAAAACACCCCCAAAGCATGATGCTACCACCCCCATGCTTCACAGTAGGGATGGTGTTCTTGGGATGGTACTCATCATTCTTCTTCCTCCAAACACGTTTAGTGGAATTATGACCAAAAAGTTTTTGACCAAAAAAATTGTCTCATCTGACCACATGACTTTCTCCCATGACTCCTCTGGATCATCCATATTTAAATGATCCAGTGTACAATTTTGTCTTGTGTCTTTGGACAGAGGAAGAGGTTAGCTAGGAAGAAGTGGGACCGTGAGAGGACGGAGGAAAGTAGACAGGAATATAGGGTGATGCAGTGTGAGGTTAAGATAGAGGTGGCAAAGGCCAAACAGAAAGCTTATGAGAACATGTATGCAAGGTTAGATAGTAAGGAAGGTGAGAGGGATGTGTATCGGTTGGCAAGGCAGAGGGATAGAGATGGAAAGGATCTGCAGCAGGTTAGAGTGATTAAAGATAGAGAATGAAATGTTTTGACAGGTGACAGGAGGGTGAGGGAAAGATGGAAGGAGTACTTTGAGGAACTGATGAATGAGGAAAATTACAGGGAGAGAAGAGTTGTAGAGGCAAATATTTTTAACCTGCAAGTAGAAAGGATTAGCAAAGGTGAAGTTAGGAGAGCTTTGAAGAGGATGATAAGAGGAAAGGCAGTTGGTCCTGATGACATACCAGTGGAGGTATGGAAGTGTCTAGGAGAGATGGCAGTAGAGTGTTTAAATAGGTTGTTCAACAAGGTTTTAGAGTGAGAGGATGCCTGAGGAATGGAGAAGTGTTTTGATGCCGATTTTTAAGAACAAGGGAGATGTGCAGAGTTGTGGAAACTATAGAGGTATTAAGCTGATGAGCCATACAATGAAGTTGTGGGAAAGAGTAGTGGAAGCGAGGCTAAGGGGAGAAGTGGACATTTGTGAGCAGCAGTATGGTTTCATGCCAAGAAAGAGCACTACAGATGCATTCTTTGCTTTGAGAATGTTAATGGAGAAGTACAGATAGGGTCAGAAAGAGCTGCATTATGTCTTTGTAGATTTAGAGAAAGCATATGACAGGGTGCCAAGAGAGGAGCTGTGGTATTGAATGAGGAGGTCTGGAGTGGCAGAGAAGTATGTTAGAGTGGTCCAGGATATGTATGAGAGCAGTAGGACAGTGGTAAGGTGTGCCGGAGGTGAGACAGAGGACTTCACAGTGAAGGTGGGACTGCATCAAGGATCGGCTCTGAGCCCCTTCTTGTTTGCAGTGGTGATGGACAGGCTGACAGATGAGGTCAGACATGGACTATGATGTTTGCAGATGACATTGTGATCTGTAGTGAGAGCAGCGAGCAGGTGGAGGAAAGTCTAGAGAGGTGGAGGTTTGCTCTGGAGAGAAGAGGAATGAAGGTTAGTCGCAGCAAGACAGAATACATGTGTGTGAATGAGAGGGAACCAAGTTGAACAGTGAGGTTACAGGGAGAAGAGGTAAAGAAGGTGCAGGATTTTAAGTACTTAGGGTCAACAGTCCAGAGCAATGGGGAGTGTGGAAAAGAGGTGAAAAAGCATGTGCAGGCAGGTTGGAATGGGTGGAGAAAAGTGTCAGGTCTGTTGTGTGATAAAAGAGTACCAGCAAGAATGAAAGGAAAGGTGTACAGGACAGTAGTGAGACCAGCGATGTTGTTGTATGGTTTGGAGACAGTTGCACTGAGGAAAAGACAGGAGGAAGAGCTAGAGGTAGCAGAGCTGAAGATGTTGAGGTTCTCTTTGGGAGTGACGAGGATGGATAGGGTCAGGAATGAGTAACAGCACATGTGAGATGTTTTGGAGACAAAGGCTGAGATTGTTTGGACATGTTCAGAGGAGGGAGAGTGAATATATTGGTAAAAGGATGCTGAGGTTAGAGTGTCCTGTGTGCCAGGCAGAAGGTCAAGAGGAAGACCAAGAGGGGGTATATGTAGTGAAGGAGGACATGAAGGTAGTCTGTCTGAGAGAAGAGGATACAGAGGATAGGAATAGATGGAGGCAGATGATTCGCTGTGGCGACCCCTGAAGGGAACAGCGGAAAGAAGTTGTTGTCATCGTCGTCTTTGAACAGCTCTTTGGTCTTGGCCATGTTAGTAGTTGGATTCTTACTGATTGTATGGGGTGGACAGGTGTCTTTATGCAGCTAACGACCTCAAACAGGTGCATCTGATTTAGGATAATAAATGGAGTGGAGGTGGACATTTTAAAGGCAGACTAACAGGTATTTGATAGACCGGTGTTCAAATACATATTTGCAGCTGTATCATACAAATAAATAGTTAAAAAATATATATTGGGATTTCTGGATATATATATTTTTTTAGATTATGTGTCTCACACGATGACAATTTCTGACCCCTCCATGATTTCTAAGTGGAGAACTTGCAAAATAGCAGGGTGTTCAAATACTTATTTTCCTCATTGTAAATGTGCCTATTGAATTAGAGGTCAGTTTTCTGTCCCTAATTAGATCAAATCTTTTTTTAGAATTGTGATTCTCTTTATACAAAGCACAGTTATACAATATTTTTTTTTAGATTTACTGCCGTTTAAACCGTAAATTCAACTCTTTCCCCGCCAGCGTTTATAAAAATAAAATATATACATAATCAAGCTGCCAGCGTTTGCCTGCCAGCATTTTTGATTATTTTCACAATTTCATGGCCCCCAAAATATTTTCTTGTAATATCTAAACATGCAATATATCAAAAGAAAAAACAGACCCTCTGCTTTAAATAAAATTAATTTTATTTATAAAATATAATCGTTAATCGAAATATGAATATGGGTAAATTTAATAAGAAATCTGTTATTTTTATTCAGTATATTACATTAGGCAGTTTTGATTTTAGATGCTGTTGAATATTGGTAATGCATATGAATACATATTATATCGCTTGTTTCTGCATCATCTTCATCTTTGTTTTGGTCAGGAGATCCAGTACTCTTTCAGAAGATGTCATAGTGTCTCATGCCTTTTCTTTTGTATTTAAATCTTTACGAGAAATCCCATGGGTCATTAAGAACTTTGTATGTGTTAAATGTAGTTTTACTTGTTTTACCCTGGGCAAAAAGCCATGTGTCTACTGTGAAACACAGTAGACATTAAATTATATGGAACTCATTTCCAGACCGTGCCCATGTGTGCAGTGTGAACGCTCAGATGTCAGTTTAGTTATTGCTTTCAGTCCAAATGTAATGATACCCTAGCTACCTGTCCAGTTCACGTCCTAAATCATGCGTTACTTTGGCAACACTATCAATGACAAAATGAATCCGTAGCAGTCAGGTGGTACAAGCCAGAGCTCTTTAAGTTGTTGAGACATGAAGTAATTTAACTCCGTCTCAGACTCTGCTGTGCTTGTGTCTGCTGGAGGAGATGTGGTTTTGAAGTGCTCTCTGAAGAGAGGGTTGGATCTCATGTTTTTAAATCTAGCTTGCTATTGCTAGCCTCTCTAAAATTACCTACCCTACCTTTAACTTAATGTTCTTCTAAAAGTGTTGGCAAATTTGCAGGTTGTGATATTGTGCCTAATTATGTCATTGTAGCACCTTGATTCAAGCCAGAAGTGCTATTGTATCCTAATGCTAAACCTCTGACGTTATCAAAGAGCAGAATGAATGTTCTTGAATACTTTATACCTGTAGGAAGGTGTCATCATATTTGCACTTTAAATTTCTATTGGAAACATCACCTCCTCATTGCTCAGCACAGTTCCCCAGCTTTGCAGCCAGGCAGCGCTCTCCGGACAGGAAAACCTGAGGAGGCTAAGCTCAGGATTAACCAACTCTGCACTGTGGACGGCAACCATTGCCCACACCAATACCTCGAATATATTCGCCTTTCACATTTGAAACACTTGAGAAACAATAGCGGAGACATTTGGACACATTCGTGCCATATGGAGTTATCCATTCCTATCACTATAGCAACAGCAGCTTGGATGTTACCACGTGTTCTGTTCACTTGCCGTTTTTACTTTTGGATGGATTTATCCACCTCTATTAATTACGTTTCTTTATAATCACCCTTATCAACTTCCACATTCACACTCTGAAACAAGCTGAGATTTGCAGAGCCCACCCCCTCCACCTGACCCTGTAAATCCAATTAGAGCTGCTTGAGTGCCCTCCATATCTACCACTCATTGCTCTCAAACACACTCTCCAGGCATTTATACGTCTGCTTTGCTTTGGGTCCCTCTCTTATCCTCTCATTTTAGCAACGTCGGCTTCTATTGAGGGGGGGGGGAAGACCTTTTATTTGTTATCGGTAGGTGTTTTCGAAGCAACGAGCTGCCCTGTTGTCTTCTCTCTCGGTTCTCTTGATCGCGACTGTCCCCTCCCTTACCTCCCACCACCGCCCCTCTCTCTGAGGAGAGTGAGAAGAGGGAACAGGAGAAAGCGTCTGTTCTGTAATCGCTGGATGAACCATGATGGCAGAGCTGGACATCAACCAGGTTTCTTGTGCAGTGACTGCCGTGGTGAGTGTTAACAGAAAAGAGTGTGTTTTATCTCCGAGTAGCCTGTTGCTTTCCCTCTGAAGCACCAGCGGGAACTTTGCAGACGGGAACTGTTCAAGCTCTCTCACGCCTGTGTATGAGTGTCGATGGAGTTTGAGTCGTGTCTGTCGTAGGTAGTGTGGGTGAACGATGGGCGTTATCTGCTTTTTGTCTGAGGGTTGTTCACGTGAGGGGTTTTCTTGCGCTTTCATGTGTCTGCAGTGTCAAAAGGAGGCCTTTGAGTGTTTTGTGTGTGTGTGAGAGAAACGGTGATTACTGTGAAGCATACTATATTCTGATGCAGTGTTCTTATATTTTAAAGATTAGAGCATGGTGCTAGCAATGGCTTCAATTGTCGGGGAATGTTAAAAATGTATAGATGTGATGTTAGCATTTGCCGAATACATAAATGTAAATAAATGTATATGCTTTGTGAAGTATAACATAATGAATAATGTTCCAGGTTTTTTCTGTAAAATAATTGTAACTGTTTGCTTTACCTTTTAAAGCAACTTTTTTGTTGGTGTCATCAGTCCCTCTTCTTCACCCCCATCCTTTATTTTAAATAATTGCTGTTGATTAGTAATGTGCTGCTTCTTACCAGCATACTGTCACTTGAGATGCAGCGTGGATAATCAAATAATGACACCAACTTTAATCAAATTTTGGTCATTTTACTGGCAAGCTGAAAGGAATACAATTAAACTATGCACGCTTCTCCAGTATCAATGTAATGTAATTTCCATTAATATAATGCATGATGCATGAAGGTTTTTATTTTATGTTTTATCTTACCTTTCTTTTCTTTTTTTAAATCAGTTTGAACCAAAAAAGATAACTTTTTTTTTTGTTGTTGAGAGAACTGAAATTGGTAATTACGAAATCAAAGACAAGGGTGTATTAACCTCCCCAACTTAATAACTGCTTTTCAATTCACATTTATTTCTATAGTGCTTTTCACAAAACAGATCATTTCAAAGCAGCTTTACTGACAATTCATGTTTCTACATTGCAATTTAGTAGTAGTTAATTTGTTATCAGAGGTGATTGTGTCCAAGTAATGTCCATATGTCCAGAAATGAACAGTTCTAAGATAATACAAATCATGCAGTTCATCATGTATTCATTCATTTAAAGCAATTATTACAAGTTCATAATGATTACAATATTTAGAAAAGGAGATCTATGTAAATGCTTGGATAGAGATGTTTTTAATCTAGATTTGACCCTTAAAGACCAAGACAGCCACCCGCACCTAAAAATAACTATCGCTCTAAAATGTTTAACAATTTTTAAACCGTTAATCCAATCTATATGCTGTAAACTGCACCATAAAGAGGAGAATCTCCGCTTTAAGTATTACATTTCTCGCGATTGATCATTCATAGGCTCTGTATTCAGCATGGATGCGTCATCAAAATATGCAGTATTGATTTGTCAAGGAAACGGTTGTTCCCCTGAGCCAAACAGAAATTATTTGTTGTTATCATTAGTCCCACCCCCCCTTGCCCAGATTCGTTGAAACTGTCATCAACTCAAGCAATAAACACAGTGTTTGGTCTTTGAACCACCAATCACGTTTCTCTGAATAATTAATGTGAAAGTGGGTGTGAATTTGTGTGCATGAAAACAAAGAGGAAAAAAAAAGAACAAGGAAATCATCAGGCCGTTTTTAGGATAGAGGAAACAGCGCTGTACAGATAAGTAAATTGTGTGAAAAAGACTGTGTTCTTTTTACACGAAAACATGAACTCATGTTATATTGCACACTGTAAACATAATCAAAGCTTCGAAAACACGCGAAGAACGGGACCTTTAATCTTTCAAATTTTTAGGACACATCTACATTGTCAGTAAATAAAGTACACCTGTTTTCACTCAAAAACCTAAAAACGCCTAGAATAATGTTATAATAAATGGCTATAACTTGCTATGGGATTGTTACATGTTGACAACATTTTATCTGGAAGTCTAACTTTCTAAACTAAAAATCCAAACTTCATGAATTTATGTTGGTGTTCATAGTAAAAATACCAAATTTTTGCTGCTGTGTTTCTTGAAATTATATTAAAGGTGCCCTAGAATGAGTTGAAACAATATGTTAAATTGTTCTCTGATATCTAAATAGAGGGTATGTGGCTTATTTAAGGGCAAAAATTGTCCAGATACAGTTTTACAGGTCCATTTACAACCCTATAAATTGTCCCTAGGATGTAATGCTCTGTTTTTGCCTTATTTGGAAGAGTGATGAATATTAATGTTGAGCTCTGCTCTGATTGGGTTATTTCAGCAGCTCAGAGCAGTTCAGCTTTTCAGTGAAGCGGCTCATGAGTCCGGACTTTCCTGACAGAACACAGACTGACTGAATGACACTTTAAGCAAAACTGCAGCTTACTTGTTTATTGGTGTTTTCAGATCATCCACGCGCGAGAAAGATTTAGTAATTTAATCCCCCAAACAGCTTTCCTGTGAAAAAAAAAAACCCTGTATTTTATCCGGTGTTTTACCTAAACATGTCAAATCTGGCAACCATATGCACATTTAACTTATATGGTGGAAAAGGTGACGTTTGCTAGAAGGATCGAGTGAAATTTATCTACGGTTGTATTTTGTAATACAAAATAATATTACCCTTTGTCATTAGACACAATATTTCGTTTTTTATGGTACTTGGTGTTTCCTATTGTTACTGTACTAGCATCTTGCGTCATCTACAATGCGGTCTCACTAAGAAACTTCAATTTAATCAGAAATTGTTTAAACAGCTAGTCAATAAGTGGATAAATCACTACTTACTGCTTGCAGGAATGTTGCCCCTTAAGACGCTGAACGAAGCTTGCTTAAAATGGGCCGAACAAACTAACGATTTGTTTTGGTTATCCCTGTCACGATAACAAATTTTGCTGAACGATAAATTGGCCAAGAAATTATTGCGATAAACGATAATGTCGTTCTGAGACCATTTTCATCGAAAATAATGATAATGGTATAATAATGCAGGTAAATTTTTTCAAAGATCAAAAAACTTTTATTTCTAAAGACTAACACTGAAAACGGAAAACATTTAAAATATCAGTAAATAAATCATTAATCAATAAATGAACAAAAGTAGCCTGGAAATCTAGACGCACCCTAGCGGCAGCAAATTTAATTTGCCCGCAAGTGTCGTCTAGGCACTCTCAATACCCTTCTGAGCTGTATTCCTCAGAAACTTGTCGGGCCAATCACATCGTGTATAGAGTCGGTGGATGGGGCCATAATGACGACGGCCGAGTTGCGTTTGCGTGCTTCTAGTAAACACAGAAACTGGCGAATGGCGACGGTCTTTCGAATCAGCTCTGACCGCGACTCTGGAACAAAGAGCGGCACTGAAGTCATTCTTAAAAAGGGAAGATGTGTTCGGAGTTTAGCCGACCGGATACGGTGAATGTTTAATCAGTCAACGAGCTCTGCTTCACCTTCGTTGCTCTGGTTGGTGTAGCGCTATCCTATCGCGTGCAGAGGGAGTTTGAAAGACAACCGTTTATCCCGCCCCTCGGATTGAGCCCTGTCTATGGTGAGTTTCCAGACCAAACATCTTGATGTGGCTCTGGCTTGTCAGGCTAGAACAAAAGACCAAAAACAATAAATAAAATGGATGAAAACTGCAATAGATGAGGTGCATATTAGGGGTGGCACGGTTCACAAAACCCACAGTTCGGTTCTGTACGGTACTAGTTTTTGTTTTTTTAACACTCCAGAAATTTACTTTAGCATGTGATATATAACTTAATTATAAACAGTTTAGGATACAGCATTAAAAATGTTATATCTTGTAATCATGCTCAAACAACTTGACTTGACCATCTCTGAGGAAAGCTAGGTGAGATTTTGATACAGAAAGAGAGAAGACATTGATGACATGCTTTTCATTTATTTGGCAAAAAAAGGAGAATGTGTATTGTCATCGCTACAGTACCTTATGTGCCTTTTTTAGGACACAAAGATTGAACTGAAGAATGTACTTGCATTTATCAAACTGTCAACTTCAGTGTAGCTTTAAGCCTCATTTATACTCGTTTATATGCGCGTCCACACGAGCGCGAGGGTGCGTGCGGCAAAAACAACGTTAACGTGGAGTGCACGAGACCCCATTTAGCTTGGAGCTGTGCACGTCAAATTTTGTAACTTTGCATGCAGCTCCGCAACCGAAGAAGCACGAGCTCCAGGAGAAGCTGTCCGAGCATGACGTCTCATCACGCCGGCAGCCGGTATGCGCGTCGAGTATAAACATTTCCCCAAACGATCGGCGTGCGTGCGCCCTCAGTCAATGAGAGAGACGAGGAAAACAAACAAGCATGCAAATGGAAATGATCACGGCCAGAAAAATGATCTAGCTCATTTTTTTAATCGTGCGATTAATTTATTTATTGACGATCACGACAGACCTAGTTGTGGTATCCGATTATAATAAACCTCAACCATGACTGTTGACATATGACAACAGTCCCCTGCACAGCCTAAACCAGCTGTTTTTGCTATCCTCAAGTGTCGTTTGATGATTCGGCTCTTTCATTTCTGCCTGACAATTAACATGTTTGGAGAGATGCAAATGTTGGGGGGGTGCATATAAATGATCCCCAACGCTTGCGTCACGCTTGGGTTTATGTTGAGAAGAACTTTTTTTCCGTGGAGTTTTTGATTTACATAAGAAGTAGGCAACGATGTTTGAGACTCACAGTATGTGATGTCCATGTACTGAACTCTTATTATTTCACTATGGCAAGATTAATTAAATTTTTCATTCTAGGGTACCTTTAATTTAATCCATTCTTGTAACTACTCATTATAATGCTGTTTGCACATTACACTCCTGCACTTCTGTTATCCACGTATTTATTTTTATAGTCTCCAGTTTACTTTATCTCACTTATTTTCTTCCACATCTCTTATTTCTTTTACTTGATTTATTCATAAATCTACATATGTGTATATATATAGCACCTTTATCCTATTCCTATTTTATAATTTATTGTGCTTTTTTTGTTAATTGTTATTTGCTGTCCATGGAGCGGACCTGTTTACATTTCACTGCCGGTTGTATTCTGTATAACTGTGTATGTGACAAATAAAACTCTTGAATCTCTTGAATCTTGAAATCTTAGAATAAATAAATGTAAAATTGGGACTTGAAGTGAGCTAGATGGAAACTTCAGGTTATCCTGTTAAAACGATATATGGCACTTGATGCTAACTGCTAGAGTAAGTGAGGAAAAACAAAGAAAAGTAGAGGCACATCAGGCGCCCCAAGGGTTCTAGGGTGTGTCTGAGCTCCAAACATTAGCAGGATGGCTATTCCAGAGTCACACTATTCCAAATGTGAACACACTTTCCCTCCTTTAGTGAAATTAGATCTCCATTCCTAGGTATGTAGAGGAAATTCATTTTCATTAGGCCTTAGTAGGCCTCACCAGGCCTTAGCTGCAGTATAAGCTGGCCTTAGCTGAGCACGAAGAAACCAAGGTATGCCGCTTGTAAGAAACATCAAAGCGTGAGAAACAGGAGATGTTACATTAGTTGTAAGGGAAAATGGGTGAGAAGCGCTGGGAAACTCATGTACTGGGAAGGCGGGGAAGGCCCACAGACAAATATGATACATTGTTTATATATAATTGTGGAAAAAACCAGGAGGTGACTGTAAAAAGAATGGTGCCTAATGGATGAGAGAGAGAAACTAGTGGCAGTTGGCCACCATTACAAAGAAGACTAGATAAGTTTATGAATAGAGCAACTGTGGCAAAAAGTGTGGCGAGTAATGCACCTCCCATGAAACCTTGAGCTAGAACTGTATAAAAGTGTGAGCTGAGGAAGAGATGGTCAGATGTTCAGCTGGCATCTCACTTTGTTGTTCATACAATAAAAAACACAATGTGTAAAACACAATGCTCATTACTGTCACTTTTGACCCAACCGTCCAATCACTGTGGAGGAGAGGCGGGACAAATAAAACACCGACCAACTGCCACATTCTGCTTGTACAACGTCAACAGACGACAACAACCATAACAATGGAACAAATTAATTTAAAACAAGGGCTATAGCACATTCTTTACATTTGTATCCATTTTTTTTTTTTTTATATAGAAATAGTACAGAAACAAACTATTTGTGAAATGAGATGCTAGTTATACTTCTGTGGATATTCTGTATCCTTGCAAAAACATACTAAACAAACACTGCTCTGCCAAAACGCTCTCAAGTGCCCACAACAAGGCATTTTCAGCTGGTTAAAATCGCTTTGGTGGACATGCAGCCTAACTGTAGCTTGTTTATTGAGAATGCAGGACAACCAGCTTATGAAGCATTAAAGTAATCCAGACTACATCTCATGAATGCATGAACTAGCTTTTCTGCATCAGAAACAGATAACCTGCAAGATTTTCTTTCTTCTGCTGAACACAAAAGAATGTCAGTAGCGAGCAGTTGATGGACCCCATTGACTTGTATAGTGGGTTTTTTTTTCCTTCCTATTATGGAAGTCAGTTGGGTCCGTCAACTGTCAGCTAACCAACACTTTTTAAAATCTTTTCTTTTGGTTTCAGCAGAAAGAAATTCGTACAGTTTTGGAACAACATGAGGGTTTTTCATTTTTTTGACAGAATTTTCCTTTTTGGGTGAATCTCCTTAAAGGAACTGTATGTAAGAAATGTATTTCAATGTCCCTGATATGTCACTGGACATGTTGTGTTTTGGCCTGAAGCTCCACCCTCCACCTATCGACCAATCACAAAGTCAGTAGTATTTCTAGATCTGCTCTATTTACCAAAACTGCAGCTACAAACGTTCCTGCTGGACCCTGAAATATATCTGGCTACCTCGAGTCAGGAGGGAGGGGGAGAGGGGATACACCACTATACAGTGATTGCAGTACCATTTTTGGCCACAATCTTACATACGCATATTTAACGCATGTCCCCAAACACCAGTGCAATTTTGTAGCTGATCTAAGAGGTTGTCATGATGTGTGGTGTCTGTCTCGGCTGTTTGCAGACAAGTGATGAGAGACAGGTACTTGTGTTTGGATGAGATTTGGGCTTTTTCTACAACAAAATCCAACACTGACAGCTGTCCAAGCTCTTTATAACCTTGTTCTCTTACTTCCATCTTCTAGAGCGCTGTTGTCTTTGGCAGATCCCTGACACATTCCTGATCTGCCCTTAGGCAAAACCGCATCTACATTCCTGGGCTTAAAAATAATATAAGACAAGTAAAAAATAAATATTTAGTGCAGTATATAAATATTTCTGCATTATTCTTAATATTCAATATCCTGTACTGAATTAGCTCACTAATATCTGCAGCTCCCCACAGAACAACACCTCTTCCTTCATGCTTCACTGTAGTACATGCATTAATTATTATATTTTCAAAGGCATCGCTCTGGGGCATCACCATGCAAATCGTGTTTCATTGATGCATCACTCCACACACCTCTGCTGAACCACTCCCATATTCCCATATTCTGTCTTTGATGCTTTTCCGACCTAGCTGTAGCTTTTTAAAGGAACTGTATGTAAGAAATGTATTTCAGTTGATCATAAAATGGCCCTGATATGTCACCAGACATTAATAAATTATGTTAATTTCAAATACTTATATCACTGACAACAGTAGTCTGGTATCCGGCCAGGATATTGTCGTTTAAAAGTTGTTGTTGCAGCCCACAACTGATGTTGTTGTCATGTTGTGTTTTGGCCTGAAGCTCCGCCCTCCACCATAACGACCAATCACAATGTCAGTAGTGTTTGGGCATTCAGGTTGCCAGATCCACTCTAGTTACCACAGCTGCAGATCTACAAACGCTCCTGCTGATCCTGCAGTATATCTGGCAACCTCGAGTCAGGGGGAGAGGGGATAGTGATTGCAGTACCAGTTTTGGCCACAATCTTACATGCATTTCCTTTAAGTAGTGCATTTGCTTGATCAATAATTTGTGGTTAAGACAATTAAAAGCTTGGTGTTTAGCCTTTTTCCCCCAGGAGTGTACCTTCAGCTTCATCCAAACCGCTTGCTTTATGATTTCTGTCGAGCTGCTGGTTGTTCACTGTTGTGATGTGATGTTGTCTTAGTTTCTAAGTCTTTTTGTTGCAATATGTTCTTGAAAAATAGCAAGTGACCATGCAACATGAGCAGTTATTTATGTGGCTGCTGTTTAAAGTACTTATGACTTGTAAAAGCATCCATTAATTAAAAACTATAATGTGTTATTGCATGTATACATTTGTCTATTTAAAATGAATGCTGTTCTTTTGAACTTTCTATCCATCAAAAAAAAAATCCAGTGACATAATAAGCAGCATAACTGTTTTCAACATTAATAATAATACCGTAATCAGAAATGTTTCTTTCTGAAAAGTCAGCTTTAATCAAAGCACGTATTACAGTTAATTACCTCTTTATCAGTATAAAAATGCAAAAAAGGTCTGCAGTCTAAAAATAGATGTATTAATTTAAAAAATAAAAATAGTGCAAATGTTTCGGCTATTTGGATGTCAGTGTCAAAATTCAGCTTTACTATCACTGGAATAAATAGCATTTTAAACTATACTCAAAAAGAGAACTATTATTGTAAATTGTAATTATATTTTTAATCTATTTTTTATCAAATAAAATAGCATTGTTTAGCATTTAAAGGCTTCATTAAAACATTTTTTTAAAAATCATACCAACCGCAAATTTTTTAATATGCATTCGGTGTACCACTAGACACACAAGTTATTATAAATATATTAACTATATAAACAGATAAAATGCATACATTAGCAATCAATTCAAAAGTTTTTTATTTTTTTATTTTAATAAAATGTTTTATTTCAGATGGACAAATAGCTGTGCACCACTTCTAAAAGAAACTGGGGGTCCACCAACTGTTGCAACGGCCGTTTCCATTGTACACAGCTTTGATTATAAAGGGGAGTGATCACATTTTGTCAGGTCACATGCTGCTCGTGTCCAGTGTAGAAACACTGCCAGTGTAGAAACACCTGTTTCTGAAGACTGTTTGAATTGTACATCAGTCACTTAACATGAGATGTCATGCAGAGCGATATGTGTGCACACTCAAACATAACCGCCTTGTCTATTTTTAAATCTGCTACCTTCAGTGGGTGCTGCTGTGGTTTGCTTCAGGTGTCAGCTGCTAGCATGATTTCTAGATCTCCTGCTTAAGACATCACTATCAGAGACATTGCCTGTGTCTGTTAACATCAACTATGAGAGAAATGATCTCTCCCTTCTCGCCTCGCAATGACGAGCGTGCCTGCACGTTATTACCTTCAGCTAAGGTTACTAAGGTCTTGTGTTTTTCTGTTAAGTGTGTTGGCATCAAAACAATGTCAGCCTCCTTTGGTGCGGCTCTGAGCTGCTTTTGGAGAACTGCAGGCAGATATATCCAGAATAATGAAACCTCACGCTGTGTGTGGAATGAGATTAGAGCTGGACCTGCTGCTCTGCTGTTCTTAGGAGTCCTTGAATTGTGCTGTTAGCCTCTCGCCATTCTTGTGGTTCAGGCCACATCCTGTTTGTGTGATCTTGTAGCTGAGGTGTCCATTTTGTCCGAGGCGGCAGTTTTTGTTTTGTTTATACTTTGACATATAATGCTGTGGTAGTTGTGGTGATGTGCTACAACAAACATCATCAACCGTGGGCCGAAACCTACACCACAATGAAACACAAGAGGGTGACTGACGTCGACCTTCGTTCTTTTGCAAACAAGCTTAAAAAAAAGCATAGGAGTTAACTGTCTCCGCCCAAAAGGCTTGCTGTGGTAGACTGTGTTACTGTGTTCAGCCATGCACTGATTGCATTACTTTGCAACCGCTGTACCACACCCACTGTCCTTTTGCTTTTTTATAGATATAAAACCATTGAGTTTAGTTGGACAACAGATGCTACATATTCAAACAGTACACATTTGCTTGGCTCCATACACCACAAACTGTTGGATTTCACTTATCACGCGATGAAAGTAGGGAGAGATGACAGACAAGATGATGGTAGAGGATTCGGATCCTTTTTCACTTTTATGCAGATGACACTGTCATGTGTTGTGGTGCACCTTCTCAACAGCATGGCTTTTGATGTAATCCAGTGCTTTATACACTAAAACTTGTTTAAAGTGCTGATAAAACCAAGCTCATTGTATTTTCAAGTTTGAGAAAGGTAGTAGATTATCTGATTCCTTTCCAGACTTTACAAGGTAATGTGATTGTTAGTTGAAAGAATATAAATATGCTATCTTGGCATCATTATTGATTATACATTACCTTTTGGCTCTCACGTAAGTTTAAGAAAAAAATTAAGATAATGCTTGGGTTTTATTTTAAAAACAAGTTTTGTTTTTCAATGAATGTAAGAAAGAGGTTAGTTTCTGTTACTTTTTGCCTGTCCTTGATTACGGTGATGTAGTGTATCAATTTGCTTCTTCTCATCTTGTCTCTCCCTTGGATGCCGTTTATCATAGTGCTCCAAGATTTATATCAGATTGCAAACCTTTAACCCATCATTTCACTTTGTATAACAGTAGTGGCCTTCTCTGTCCTTTAAAAGGAAAATGCACTGGTATCTAATTATTTATTTAAAAAAAACATTCTGGGGCTGTTGCCCTCATATTTAGGTTGTCTTATTAAACAGAAAAGTGCTGGGAAATATTCCATTCGGTCTCAAAATTATATTCTTTGTTCCGTTTGTTAGAACTGAACTAGGAAAAATGGCTTATTTTCTCGGATGTCTAGGGAACATTTAAAGGGTTACTTCAGTGATTTAGCATTAAGCCTTGTATTTAAAGGGTTAGTTCACCCAAAAATGAAAAAATTATGTAATTAATGACTCACCCTAATGTCGTTCCACACCTGTAGGACCTCCGTTCTTCTTCAGAACACAGTTTAAGATATTTTATATTTAGTCCGAGAGCTTTCTGTCCCTCCATTGAAAATGTATGCACACTACTGTCCTTGTCCACATATGTGACCTTAGTGGGTTAGTTCGAATGTTTTGAAACATCGAAAATACATTTTGGTCCGAAAATAACAAAAACTACGACTTTATTAAGCATCGCCTTTTCTTCCGGGTCTGTTTTTAATCCACAGTGTTATCTTGTGCTGACGTGTTATCTTGTGCGCCCATGTATTTGGGTTCAAATAAATATGGCTGAGCAAAAAGTGCAAGTCTTCCTCTGTGTCAAAATCCTTAAGAGGGAAGCACAATCATTCGAATATACTCCTGGGTTTCTACTGGTACAAATCCATATGCTAAATCGCTGATGTAACCCTTTAAATCTATTATTCAGTCACTTGAAGAAGACTCAATGATTTGTCTTGTGAGTTTGTGTTTGTAATTGCTGCCCATTCTTGGCCAGGACACTCCTGTGAAAGAGATTTTTAATCTCAGTGAGATTATTCTGGTTACATAAAGGTTGTTACATACTATCGTTGCAAGTTTAATTTACCTGTGTGAAATTGTCCTCACTGAGACCATGATTTAGAGATGACTTTTGACTGGCTGGGCAGATATTTCCTTACAAAGAATAAGTTTAACCTTTCTTTCTATATTTTCATGCAGATATTGCAGGAATAACCCTCTACAGCTCCATTTAGAAACAGCTGACGCTTTTGTGCTTTTATTGGTAATTCACACGTCGTTATCTGATTGGTTGCAGGAGCATGACATTGAGACTCCTCATGGTGTCCTACACGTGACTTTGAGAGGGACCCCTAAAGGCAACCGGCCAGTCATTCTCACCTATCATGACATCGGACTCAATCGTAAGTTGTCCCATATACTCAAAGTTCTCGTGTTTCGGTCTCAGAATGTGCCATTAGAGCTCACCTGCTTGAAGAGGACAGGGACGGGGGGTCTAGATCAGTGTTTCTCAGCCCTTTTCCTGGAGCTAGACCAACCCTGTGTCCGAATATGCCCACTTCCCATTTATATAGTACAGTGAGGAAAATAAGTATTTGAACACCCTGCTATTTTGCAAGTTCTCCCACTTGGAAATCCTCGAGGGGTCTAAAGTTCTCATCGTAGGTGTATGTCCACTGTTAGAGACATAATCTATAAAAAAAATCCAGAAAACACAATTTATTTGTATGATACAGGCTCAAATAAGTATTTGAACACCTGTCTATCAGCTAGAATTCTGACCCTCAAAGACCTGTTAGTCTGCCTTTAAAATGTCCACCTCCACTCCATTTATTATCCTAAACTAGATGCACCTGTTTGAGGTCGTTAGCTGCATAAAGACACCTGTCGACCCCATACAATCAGTAAGAATCCAACTACTAACATGGCCAAGACCAAAGAGCTGTTCAAAGACACTAGAGACAATTGTACACTACCACAGGGCTGGAAAGAGCTACGGGGAAATTGCCAAGCAGCTTGGTGAAAAATTACCTGAAAATGGGTTGGTAGTATCATGCTTTGGGGGTGTTTTTCTGCACATGGGATTTTGGGAACAACCTTCTTCCCTCAGTTAGAGCATTGAAGAGCAATGACCCGAAGCAGACAGCCAGGATAACCAAGGAGTGGCTCTGTAAGAAGCATATCAAGGTTCTGGCGTGGCCTAGCCAGTCTTCAGACCTATACCCAATAGAGAATCTTTGAAGGGAGCTCAAACTCCGTGGAAACCTGACTGATCTAGAGAAGATCTGTGTGGAGGAGTGGAAACCTGGTGAAAAACGACAGGAAACGTTTGACCACTGCAATTGCAAACAAAAGCTACTGTACCAAATATTAACATTGATTTTCTCAGGTGTTCAAATACTTATTTGCAGCTGTATCATACAAATAAATATTGTAAAAAATTATACATTGTGATTTCTGGATTTTATTTTTTAGATTTTTAGAGAAAATAGCAGGGTGTTCAAATACTTATTTTCCTCACTGTAGGTGAACAACAGGATGTGATATGAGTAGGTTGAAATTCAAAGTATTTATAAAACAGTATGTGAAAAATACTACTTTCACAGAGTTTCTGAAGTGCTTTTGCTATCCAGTGAGGCCACGAGAGAGAAGTTGTGAATATATAGTGCATGTGTATATATAGTTGTGTATATATAGTACATAACAAGTGTAGTACATCTGGATTTTACACTATAGAGAACATACTTTTTTTAATGGTTGCCTCATCAAATATAGTACCAACTTGGACAGCATGCGATTTCACTTGCATCTCAACACTACACTTTTTCAAACTTTTTTTGCGGGTTTATATACAGCTATAGTATATACTTTTATAGTTATTATGTTGTATATACAATATTATAATGGCAAGCTGAAAGTCAGAAAAATTAAAAATTATTTACAGGGCACTGATGATGGTAGTTAATGTTAGTTATTAAAAAATGTCTTGTTTGAACCCAAAGGATCTGATCTGATTTTTTATTTTATTTTTTATTTTTATTTATGAAAAACATGTTTGAGAAGTGTCTGTGATGATAAACAAGTGTTTTGTTGTTCTCTTGCGATGCAGATAAGTCATGTTTCAACACACTCTTTAACTTCGAGGACATGCAGGAGATCACCCAGCACTTTGCTGTGGTCCATGTTGATGCTCCAGGCCAGCAGGAATCTGCACCTCCTTTCCCCACTGGGTAAGACAAACTACCAAAATAACAAAACACTGGCTCAAAACCATAATATATCCAAGCTTAGACACCATGTTCCACCATGAAAACCATCGCTCATATGTGTACCTATTGCTGTTTTTTTTTTTTTTTACCAGTGCCTGTTGGTGTATTTTCAAAGTACATTTTTCAGCACATTTTCAAAGTATAAATCCAGTCATTTCAATAAGAAATGAAGTAATCAAGAAGTTTGTGTGAGGGCATATTATTTCCACATGCAGATTTCCTACGCTGCTTTATTCAAAAGTGACTTTTCTGTGCGCTGTACTTCAAACAAGGCTTCTCAACAGTAGACTAACCTTTTTTTCCCTAAAGTTTTCTAATGTAACCTAGAGGTTGAGATTCGATTTTTGCATTGTCTGTCATTTTGATGACGGGGCACACGTGCACTGTCATCTCTTCCACTTTACAACTAGTTACAGGACAAAATAAACGTGATTGAACTAACATCAGAAGGTCTGTTGGAAGTTACAGTGCAACTTACCAAAATATGTTTTTGTCTCAATCGCTCAGTGATTCAACTGTGGAAAGACATCAGTAAAACAGCTTGTTAATAGGAATATACACGTACACTGTATTGGCAAAAGTTTTGGGACATCTTTCTTTACATGAACATGACCTTTAATGACATCCCATTCTAAATCCATAGGGTTTGATATGGAGTTGGCCCACCTGTTGCAGCTATAATAGCTTCAACTCTTCTGGTAATGCGTTCCACAAGGTTTAGAAGCTCATTTGTGAGGTCAGGCATTGATATTTGGAGGTCTGTAGCTATTGACTCTGCAGAATGTTGGTAACTTCTAGGCAATGTGCGCCTCATCATGCGCTGACCCCAGTCTGTGATTTTTACGTGGCCTAGCACTTCGTGGCTGAGTTGCTGTTGTTCTCAATTGCACGAATGGACTTATTGCACAGGTATCATTATCAAAAAGGTGTAAACTGAATTATCTATTTTAATATTACTGTACATTATTAATAAGGATTATCTAGCATGGTGTCGGTTCATCCCTATCAGCCCTTTAATCCTAATAGTCTTTCTACCTGGTTTAGGTGTTTAAACATGAATTTGATTTAAAATAAAACCCTGATCAACAAATCTTTGATTAGTGTTACACTTTGCTTAATTTAATCCTTATTGGTGCAACTCACCCTATTAATGTTTTTCACGTTAAGCGTTTTAAAACGTCCCTATGTTTTTAGTGATTGAAATGCTGCTGCAGGTACTGTATATGGATCACAAGTGCCCAAAACTTGCATCTTGTTCACATATATTTTTGTTTTTAAGATGGAAAATTGACAGGCTTGTGCTGCAGTTTTATTGCTGTTTTGCCCTCCCACCTTTTTGCCAACAAATTTGGAGATAATTTTACATTACTGCTAAAAAAAATCAGCCAATGACACAACACTTTCAGTTAACGGCACGCAACCTCTGATGTAACCACAACTTTACTGCTAAGCCTGACAGTGTTTTTACATTCGCTTGAAAAGCTGGGCTAATTTGTCACTCTTGTCTCCGTCTTCTTTCTCTCAGGTACCAGTACCCTACCATGGATGAGCTTGCTGAGATGCTGCCCTCAATTCTGACCCAGCTAAAGTGAGTCACAACATGATTCCCAATCCTGTACAATTAGATAAAAGTATATAAAAAAGTATAAGTTTCCATATGTTCACAAAATCCTGGTCGACATACTTTCTATTAAAGTCTCAAATAATGTGTGTGTGTTTTAAGTAATATATGCCAGTTAATGGATGATTGAAATGCTTTAACAGAATCAACAGTGTGATTGGTATCGGTGTGGGAGCAGGAGCTTATATCCTTACTAGACTGGCTGTAAGTAAAATTTCTTCCATTTTATTTTGTTATAATGACCAATTAGTCAGTTTATGTTGTTATAAATAACCTATAGTTGGAGTTTGTGTTAACGAGCCATTAGATGTTTATTTGAGCAGTTGAATGAAGTTGAGTTCATCAGAGGTGAAGATCATTGAAGTATATCTGCAGTAAAACCATCTGTCCTCACACTTTAATAAGAAACTCACAGTTCACGCATGCATTCACACTCTCACCCTACACAAAGACCTCATTCACCATCTATGCACAAACATAGACATTGGAGATGGATACCCTCATAAACACATTCATTACGACGTCATACTCCCTTGGACACACACTCACTCTCATGTTTCCTGCTGGTTATTATCAAAGTGTAAAGAGATGATTGATATTTTCCTCAAATTATCTGAAGAATGTGGCTTTTCATGGCCTTCTTTCACTACTTGCTCCATTATTTCAGTCCAGCATATCACACTCTCACCCTTCTAACAGCTTGCAGTGCACATTTTCGTATTTCTTGCTCAGAGCCCTGTGAAATCGGACAGCCAACAAACACACACCTACGCAGCTCTGCAGAACAGCTACGGCAGTGTGAACTATTTAAAATCATTTGAATTACACCTTGGTTATCTCGTGCTTGTCTGTAGACATGTGGTGATATAAGAGCATTGCCTGGAACGTTTCTCTGCATGTCTTTCTAGCTTCGGTGCACAGCCTTATGCAGAGAGAATAACTAAGAGGTGTGAAACTGGAAACTTTTTCCATTGTGATCACTGTCACATGACATTAGATTTGTTCAGCTGCCCACAGCTGAAGTTCTTCGTTAAAACCAAGCGTGAGCCCTTGCAGGAAGTCAACGCTCCGGACACTGACATACTGGGAACTTGGTTAAGGTGTTGATGTCTATACTTGGTGAGGTCGCGTCAATCAGTTTTACTTGGTCACTGCTGAGGTTAAAGCTGCATGCATACTTTGTTGCGTTCTCAAGTCATCTTAATTCTGTAATGTGACGTGTTTAAGGGTGAAACCAAGCGGCAACCTCCCGCGATCTCTCTTAAAGCCAATACGGAAGTAATGTAAACTTCAATTCCTCAACTGGCCACTAGGGACAGGCTCCAGAAGGGAGCAGAATCTCATTGAGCCCCATGTTAAAATTCTCAACTGTAAAGTAGAAGAAAACATGTTTACAGCCTGGAACCAATTGTGGATTTGGCTTATAAGGCTAATTTTGATCTTCATGACAACTGTGAGGGGGGGTGAATTTTTTTATAACTCATTCGTTTACGTTATAGAAAGCCTTAAAGTTCTGCATAATTAAGGGTGTGGTGACAAGTGGATAGCCATTTATCTGCCGTCTATAGTCATTGCGTCACCTCAGCTCCGCGCACATCCCGCCTTTTTGTCCATTTTCTGTTATCCGGGAGTGACACGCGATGACTCGCTCACAAGATGGCAACGCCTAGCTCGACCCTACTTTATGCTTCAGAGCGGCTTATCGGAATCCTATGGGTGACGTCACGGACACTACGTCCATATTTTTTTACAGTCTATGGGTGAAACTGAATAATTAAGTTGTCCAGAACATCATCAGCACTCACCTTTTAGTCTACTGGCTGAGTTAACCCCTGAGTGCATCTCTATGTTCCGCAATTACCTGAATTCCCGTCCTATAATATTTGTTTAATTACTGTTAAGGTCAATTCACACTGCTCCCACAGATGCAGACCAACGCCAACAGTCACCAGATTACAGCATGTCACTTCTCAGACGTTCTAATCAATTGAGCATATTCAATTGGTGAAAACAAGCCCAGTCAGACGGAAACAGATTCCAACATACAGTGGAAATCAATAAATCCAATGTTGTTTGGTTCCCAACATTCTTGGAAATGTTAGGACAAGAGTGACAATGACAGAATGTACATTTTAGGGGTGAACTATCCCTTTAAATGGCTACATGGCTTGTAACATTATTTAACAAGTAACCAGCAAAATTAATCATTTTCGCCAAAAAGTAAACATGATGCAGATAGTGACATCACTAACCCTTACATTTACATAAGTCCTGCCCATGGGAACACGCAACAAAGGCCATGTTGAGAAGAGGAAGAGTTGTTGTGGTAAAGCACATTTGGGAGTCTGCTCAAGCTGTCGTCTTTTCACTTTTATTGCACCATAGTACTTAACACAAATGCAATAGCCTGTCATAAAAGCACGGTGACAACATGAGTTATAACCGTAATAAAACTAACTACACCTGTTCTATCTTCTCTGGCTTCTCGCATCTTACAATAGTTCCCACATGAGCATTTTATAGATTATAATGACAGAATATGCTAATCAATGACTTGAAGATAGTTAACACCACATCTGCTACATAAATTCATCAACTAACCAATTCAGAAACGCCCTGTTGCATTCTACATGTTGTCACTTCTTCTTGAGTTATTGTCCAACTACGGTTTGAACATAAAAGGCTGAACAGTTTCAGACATTTTTTCGGTGCATGTCTGCGTGATCGGAGCTCCAAGCATGAGCTCTTGAAGCTCCGTCCTTTTCTTGAAAGGGGGTAGGAGCCGCAGGAAAAACTGTGTTTTTGCTCACCCTCAAAAAGTAACAATTTTAACATGCTAGTTATCTGTTGGGTATTTTGAGCTAAAACTTCACAAAAACACTTTTAAAAAAAAATGGGCATTAAAAGACCCCTTTAAATGATCGTTTCCTGTAAAATCTCCCAGGCCAATAATAATGTGTTTGATTTAGATTATCAAATGACCCAGACAAGTAAATGTAACAATACTACGAGAAAGTCAAGAATCTGTCTCATTAGTTTGTTCAGTCAGCTACATGTCATGCCCCTAATCCTCTCAGTCAGTAGTTGCCCTGAGGGTTAAAGTCAGTATTAGCCGTAATGCTGGACTGATCCATGTGATATCATTCTCTAGCTGAATGAGCCTTCTCTGGTGGAGGGATTGGTTCTCATCAATGTGGACCCCTGTGCTAAGGGCTGGATCGACTGGGCTGCATCTAAGGTAAATTTAAGAATGCTCTGTCCGACATGGAGACATGCAGTTAATTATTAAATTAATAATAAGAATAATATTTTTTTTGACTGTGGACTGTAGGCCAATGATACATTCAATAATATGGAAATGCCACAGTAAACTTGTACAATAGTCTTTGTATGCTTTACTCAAAAAACACTGTTGATACAGATGGTTATTTTAAATTATCATAATTTCATGTAATTATTCGCTTTTACTGTCTTTTATGTATTGACTATTATGTATATTTATTCCTAAAAATGTATATGTTATACTTCTATTATTAGCTACAAGCTAACTCTAATCATTCCTCCATACTTCAGATTTCTCAACAGATTAGTGTACTTGATCTTCTTAAGGTTTTCCCTGTTACAAAGCACATAATGACCTTAGAGGTCAGATTGCTACAATAATAAAAAGTGCTCAAGTCAGTGGAGGTGCTGGGAACAAGATTTGTATGATCTTCAAACATCTCATCTAAAGCTTGTGCTTCCCACTGTGGCTCTGTGTTTCTGCTTTAGCTGTCTGGATGGACCAGCAATCTAGTAGACATTGTGATGGCACACCATTTCAGCACGGTAAGTCTTAAATACGAGATTCATCACAGCATATGTGAAATAATTCTCACACAACATCTTTTAAGAGTTTTTTTTACCTCAGGACGAACTGACAGAGAACCAGGAGATCATTCAAACATACCGTCTGCACATTGCTCAGGACATCAATCAGGACAACCTGGCTCTTTTCTGCCACTCCTACAACAGGTGACATTATCAACCCTGATCTAGGACCAATTCAAACACTGATCTGTGGCCACTGTCATATGTGCGGATCTTGAACAGGCTTTTTTTCTCCTTATTATAGTCGACAAGATCTGGAGATTGAAAGGCCCATCCTGGGACTTAATGAAGACACAGTCAAAACACTGAAGTAGGTTAATTGGTTGTTGATCTCTTCGCTATTAAATCATGGTGTCTTCTCTTCCTTACACTTTTATGTCTCTCTTCTCTTGCTGTTTAGATGTCCTTCCCTGCTAATAGTTGGTGACACATCACCAGCGGTAGAGGCTGTGGTGAGTGACAAATTGAAAGCACTGCCATTGCATCTGTAGCCAGGGAAAGAGAACACAGTGTGCTTTATAAACAGCTCAGTATGTTTTATCTCATCGTCTCCTTGTACTGCTTTTCTGTTCGGACTGTAACAGGAACATCACATCTGAAAAGGGCTAATCATCATAACATTTTATTCACTTTTCTTTGTTGTAAAGCACTCCTAAATGACTGATTGCTTACACACTTGTGTCAAGATATCTTGTCCTTACATGTGCAGAATGTGAAGGAATAGGGATGGGTATCGTTAAGGTTTTAACAATATTACTACTCTTACCGATACTGCTTATCGATCCGGTACTTTAACGGTATCCTTATCGGTTCTTTTGTTATACTTTTTTTTATAATAAACAGAAAATGTAAGAACATAATTAACATTGCTTTATAATCTGAACATGTAAAATATCTATAGCAAAATAAACAGAAATGTTTGAACAAAACTAAAATAAAACATCTATTTTTTTGTGTTTTATATGCATACGCTAAAAACAAAGAAACAAAGTACAAACAAATGGTCCAATAAATAAAATAAATGTACAATAAAACAAAGATACAAATTAAATATGGGGCTTTAATCTTTGGAAGGTCTAGCATTACTGTTCAGGTAGGCTATGGCATACAAAATACATTTAGAAGGGGGGGACATAAATCTCATGTCAATCTTGAGTACCTATAGAGTAGTATTGCAACCTTCACATCTCCGAAAAGTCTTTAGTTTTATTATACTTATAAAAGAAATATAGGCTGTACCGAGTCTTTCTGGAAAAAAAAAACGAGCGCCTGGAGGCGTCTCGTGTGGGCGGAGCTAAAGAATGACGAGTGCGCACAAAGCGGTGACGTCCTCAAGCGTGGAGAAGAAAACGTTACTCTAATGAACCATGGCTATCAATCAGATTCAACTAATACATATATGATCCAGACGTCCGTCTCTGTGGTGTGTACTGTCAACATTTGTGTGGGTTTACTCGTGGTATGTGATGACATGATTTGGTTTATGAACTATTGTATGCGACTAAACCTTAGCAGTAGCGAGCAAAACGGTTTTGCACGTCAGACTAGTGTAACGTTATACATAGAACAACAATGGAGTAACGCATTTGAATGACGAAGCACGCTTTGTGAGAACGCTAGGTTTATGTTTGGGTGGTTTTACAATAAACAAACTGACACCTATATTGGTCAGCTAAACAAATGTATTTTCAACACACACCATAGATCGATGCTCCATTGATAAATTAACTAACGTTATACACAATCATGTTGTTTACTGATGTTTACTCACGCAACGATAGCCAACAGCATAGACATTTGAAGCAGTTTTACTCACCGGCTGTTTCCAAAGCAGGACCGAACCTTTATCGCCGGGACCGTTCCGTCAGAAACACTTCTTTGGTAAGACTGTTGATTTGGTGAAGTCCTGTGACAGCAGTGACGATTGGAGATTCACTTTGCGACGCGACTGAAGCGATGTTGTGAAGCTTCCCGTCATTTCTGCGTTCAAATCGGTTCAAATGCAGCGCTGCCTTCCCGGAATGCTATGCGAACACGTTAAAGCCGTTTAACGTCACCCATAGGGAGCGCGGTGCGACAGAAGTGTTGCACAGACGAGTGGATCTGCACCTGAGTGAGTGTTTATGGGCGTGCATTTCCTGTCTCGCTCTAGTCATGCCCGCGCACACCCTACCGGGAGAAGAGCCCGTACGGCCCATACAAAGACCTTCCGTAAACTATGTGGTACAATGTAACACATAGTTTAATATTTTTGTTTATAGAAACGGCTGGCAATATAGAATTCGCAATATAACATGTAGCAATAATAAATAGTAAGTGTATTTTCTTCATTGCTCCAGTACCGACAGCAGAACCGATAGCGGCAGAGCTTATCGATACTGCGGTCTTTCATAATTTAGCACCGGGGCTCATTTAATACGGGGTTTCGGTGCCCATCCCTATGCAGGATACTGATTGGTCAATACAGCAATCCCATTTGTGTTAAAATCCTTTATAGGGTAACTGCTTAGGTTGTACTTAAATATGTGGCACCTACTCAGTTTCCCTTATAAAAACACAAGCGTGGCACTTTAAATAGTTTGGTTTAGTGCATAGTTGGTCATTTTGTCTGCTTATACATTCAATTCAGTTTCTAAACTGACATAGTGAGATTGTATCTGTTTTTTCACAGGTTGAATGCAACTCGAGGTTAAATCCAACCAAGACTACTTTACTCAAGGCATGGCAGCTTTTCCCCTCCTAGTTTTTTTCATTCAGGGATGCAATCTTGTCATCTTTCTGCAAAAAGTGTCCTTTTGGTTCCAATATATATTTTGTTATTATGCAGGGATGGGGGAGTATTTCAGATGCATGCTTTTTATATAAAAAAGACTAGTTTGTATTGTTAAGCCTTTGAAAAAATCGAATATTGATTGTCTTTAAAATTCTTTTAAAAGTAGTGATCATTTACGTTAAAGTCATAAAATACTCTGTGCCAGTCAACTAGGCTGCTTATTTCTTGTATCTACTAGTTCAGGCCCCCCTTTGTCACCTTTTTGACCCCTGATGAGTTTGCATCCCTGTTTTGTTTTTTGGCCTTTCATTTTGACAGAATGAATTATTAAATTGATTATTGTCCTCTCCTCCTTTCTTCAGATGGCAGATTGTGGTGGACTTCCCCAAGTTGTCCAAGTAAGAATAAAAGACAACACCATTACCCGGTATGTCTACCATAGCATCAGTTTGACATAGTTTGGACTATTAAATGTGGATGTTTTCTATTTTTAGCCGGGTAAACTCGCTGAGGCTTTCAAGTACTTTGTCCAGGGAATGGGCTACAGTAAGTATCTGTCCTCTTTCTCTTCTCATAGGCCTACTTTAATGTTGAACGTTTGATTGTATCATCTTTCTCAGTTTACTGTATATTTATCATCACTGTTTGTATGAATTTGTCTCGTTTGCATTTCGTGTCTGAAAGCATCTTGTTGTTAGAGAGATATCAGCATCATCTCAACTTGCATTACGTATGTCCCCAGTGCTTTAAAAGTGTACGTCATAAATATATTAACATCTAACAGCAGCAGGAATATGAGGAATTGAAGGGTGAGAGAACAAACCCTGCATGTTCAAAGAAACATGGGCCCTCAGATGTTAATAATCATAATCTTTATCCACTGCTGATCTGATTGGCTACAAAAGCATCAGGCCAGTATTCTTAAGTAAAGCAGGTCTCAGATCAGCCCTCGGCCGCACTAACACATGACTTGTCTTCCGTGTGGCTGTCAGTGATGCGCTCTTCAGCGTGTAAGTACACTAGTCTTCCTCTAAGAGCATGTTGTGTAGCATGAGCCTTGTGTGACAAACCTTCTCTAATCTTCAGGTTTAATAACTTTTGTGCCCTAAAAAAATCTGTTGACTGCACATTGATTTGTATAGCATGGAAACATGCTGAAAAACCTCAAGCGTTCAAACCTCGGCTTCATTCAGCTCTGTCTATTGTTTGAATAGACAGAGCTGAAATAGTCTGAATTTTAAATGTGAAGTGTGTGATTTCTGAACCTCTTGCACCACTGAGCTGAACTTTCTGCATTGAACTTTCAGTTTGTTTCCGCAACAGGTTTTGGTAAGTCTATAAAGAATCCCATAAGTTCTCTCAATCTCAAAAATTTAGATGGTTATTAATAGTTAATTTATGTACAAATCGCACCTGACATACCTAGTAAATGAAATGCACTCTAATATCCATAAGCTCCTTAAAATATTTACATATATACATTCACTTTTAGGGGTCTAACATCAATTTGAAAACATTTTAACATACCAGCCAGTGGTATTCTGTCAACAGTATCAATATTTTAGGCTTTGTTTGCCGTTATGGCCAATAATAATTATAACTAACCCAACAGGATCGTTCATTTTAAAGAGCTCTATCCTTTCAAATGGGATGATAAGATGATAAATGATAAGATTTTGATGTTATAGGTTTTTAATATTGTTGAAAGAAGTTGTGAATTATTATTACAATTTAAAATTAATAATTAATTAATTTAAAATAATTTTCTATTTGAATATATTTTAAAATGTAATTTATTCCCGTGATCAAATCTGAATTTTCAGCATCATTACTTAAAGTGTCTGTGTCATGTGATCCTTCAGAAATCATTATGATATGCTGATTTGCTGATCAAGAAACATTATAGTAATTATTATTAGTAATGTTACTATCAATGTTTTAAACGGTTGTACTGCGCAATATTTTTATGGAAAACATGTTACAATTTTTTTCAGAATTCTTTGAATAGAAAGTTTAAAAGAACAGCATTTATTTGAAATAAGTGTCACATTATAAATGTCACTTTTTGTTGGTTTAGTCACTTTTGATGAATTAATGTATCCTTGTTTATTTGGAAGTATTTATTTATTATTTATTAACTCAGACTTTTTAGCACTAGTGCACCCATGCTAATCTTTTGATCTGATTTTCCAGAGACAGTTTCTGTCTGACATATTCAACACGACTAGCAACAGTTATTAGTTATTAGGTGTGTTCTGAGTGTGAGAGGAACGTGATCGCAAGCGATCTGACTCATTTGAAAATGCTCACGTTTTGACGCGATTAGTCACATTCCTCCTTCATAATCAGCAATCTAATCCGGTTGAAGGGTTGACCTTTTATAAGTCTATATTTTTGTGTTTGTACTGAAAAATACAGCCCTCCATCAGGAAGAAAAACTCGCTCTGTAAGATTTGAGCCTTTAATTCTGAATGTAATCCAAAACACTTTATTTTTACATTACAACTTGCTCTGTACTTAATTATTATAAGTGATTCTGAAATTTGGTCATTATTATTTTTATTATTAAGTGATTCTGAAATGTGGTCAGTTAAAATAAACGATTGTGCTGTAATTTTATAATACTATTGACTAATTAAACAATAATGTCATAAATAGTAAGAAAAAACTATAAAACAGACTATATAACAACAGTCCGGGCCATATTTTACATTCACAGTACATGAATTTTAAATTATGCAAATACGTTGTGAATTATTACAGTAATTATCTATTAATATGTATTCATTATTTCTCTCTTCTCTATTTATTAATTAATAAAATCCATAATCAATGCATGGCAGTTTCATTGTTTAAGGGTCATATAATGGTACATGCACTTTTACAAGCTGATTGTATGAAAATGTGTGTTGGTAGTGCGTGTACACAACCATCCTATAATGATAAAAATCCATCTAGTGTTTTTTTTTATTTTATTTCCTTATCTTTTCTCCTGTGTCACATCAAGCCGTTCAACCGTGTGACGTCACACACACTCCTCCCACAACTGTTGATTGACAAGCAGCGTTTCATCTTAGACCTGCCCTGAGCGAGCTCATCATAGTCCGCCATTGTGGATACACTGGAGCAGAATGGCATCTTAGCGATTGTTGTGTTCTGATCTTGGGTGTAATAATGAACACAGCAGTCATACTGATGTCCCTAAATCCAAATCGCAGAAGAAGCAGTGGCTGAGATTTGTTTTCGAAGTTTTGTTTTTGGCTAAGAAGCTGCTCCTGAAAAACGGATCAGCACCAGCTATTCGTGTTCCTGCTGCACCTCCTGAAGATGTGAGTGTAGTTTCAAACGCTTGCACGCTTCACGATAAATGCGGGTAAAGTTTACAGGATAAGTTAACTTACATCACGGCATGCTACCTATGTAGGACTTTCTCAATATAATTTATAATCCCACATTTATAATGAACAATGCGTTATGGTTATTGTGTTATTACAAACTGCGTACGTTAGTGATAAAGTTAACGTGGATGTGGTAACACTACACTAAGCTAACTTTTGTAGATGGTTTATAACAATGTCTGTTACTGTAAAAAAATTGTGTTGTAACAGTTATTACAATGCATACCGTAAATCCTCTAATATAGGCCCGGGCCTTTATTTTACTCAAGCGCATCGCGGTCCAGGCCTTTATTGGAAGGAGGCCAGAATTAGAGGCAGGCCTCAATTTCTGTTTGAGCAAATCAAACTACCAGTAGAATGAATAAAAATGAGATTTTGCGTCTATTTCAACCTATAAAATACTAGGTTCATTTATTGAAAACGTACAGTTACCATAACATTATGGTATGCATACAGAACATTAACAACAAATACCGGTTATTTAGGCTAAATTCCAGTGTAGAAATATGGTAACAAATACATAGCAAGCATAGCAATTCATAACAAAAGGCAACGGACACCTTACCGTTACAAAGTTTAACCATTCCGGTCTTGTTTTGGTTTGAAGTAAAAAAAGAAATCCTCCAACTCTGTTTACAGGGTGTCCGCGGGGTTTTAAAAAGTATTAAAAAGTGATAAATCAAAATTGCCAAATTTAAGGCCATTAAAAGTGTTAAATGTGGTCTCAGAGGTATTATTTTTTTCCAAACTAGGTATTATTTTTTCAGACTCTCAGGTGTCCTATTCTGATTGAAATTCTATCTGCGTTCGCATTAGTTCGTTTAAATATGGGCTTTAGCATATCTGGGCACATAATCAAATAATCGTCTCCGTCTCGGCGTATGTTTGATGCTGACGTCATATTCAGCGGTCGTTCGGCATCATCTCAGAACACTGCGCGCTCAACAGAAGTGGCTGGCTTACGTTTTATTGTAGACTTGCCTCAAGGCATATCTCCAACGACTGTCCTCATTAGAGCAATCTTAAATGATTTATATAAAGTCTAAAATGAACAAAAAGAGTTGTGAGAGAATGAGGCGCGATCCATAGACAGTGAGATCCGCGTGTCTGTCTGCTCTTAAAGGGGCAGCAGCCAATAAAGCTTCCTGTCAGGGAACAGAGAAAATGACTCGCTGCTCTTGACTAAATAACTTTTGTAGCTTTAATAAGGATTAACTATTTAATTTATAGTTTATGCAGTGCAGACTACATATAACTTTGATAACTTTATTAAATTTCTGTATATTTCCTAACTGTTAAGACAGGAAGGGCAAGAGTAAACATGACATTTATTATGCGTTTATGTTAGCATTGTTTTAAGTTTACTTAAATTAAAAACTGTTATATTTTTGAAGCCTAATAATAAATGTAAAAAAAAAATATTTAAAAAAAATCAGTAGCTGTATTAATATCAGTAATACTGGCCTTCATTCATAAAAAGATGCCATTTAAACAAGTATTTAAAATAGACTGTCTTTATGTTGTTTCTACATTAATTTGATTAACTGTGAAATTATTATATTAAAAAATATATTAAAAACGTACAAAAACATTTCTTTTTTTATTGCGATTAATCACAGAAAAAATGTCTGATTAATCTAGTTAAAGTTTTTAATCGATTAACAGCACTAGTTTTTAGTATTTTGTTAAATTCAACAACTTATCACAGTTATAGAAATGTAATATTTGGCTCAGGTTTTGTTGTTGGAAAAAAAACACTAAATAATTTAATTGCTGAATTACCAATTATTAATTGAAATCAGATGTGTATGTAGTAATGCTTCTCCTTAACCAACCATTGTGAATGTTGAGATCTATTTTACTGTGTCTGAATGATAACTTATCACAGATTTCCTCCTGGTGTCGATTCTAAATCTATTCTTTTTTTGTATGTTATATATGTCAAAATCTGTGTAAATAATAGAAAGGTCGCTGATTAACACTTGCAATTCAGTGTCGTGATGGTTTTAAAAAATATTCTGAAGGTAGTGAAAAAGGTATTAAAAAGTAGTAAATTTAACTTAAGGATTGCTGTATATACCCTGGTTTAATCCTCGTCCTCCTCAGTTTCCTCCTCCTTTTCATCTCTCCCTGTAAACTCCTCATCACTCGCGCCAGCCTCTACAACAAGTTCATTATTGTACAGCTCCTCTTCGTCCTCCTCACGTTCCGCTGCGCATCTGTCATCCTCGCACATGCAATGGAAAAGTCTTAACGTTACTTGCGGCCTGATGGATGGGTTCTCTCCCACGTCAACGCGTTTTTTTAAAGTCCTTTTTATAGAAATTTGCATCGCTGCTGTTTCTCTATCACACAACTGCAAATTACAGGCTAAGTGAATAGGTAAACGCACTTCATGAAGTCACAGGCACGAGCCGCGTCACATACATGAGACAGACTATTGCCTTAACACAGCTGTCAATCAAACATCATGCAAAAAAAAAAAAAAATTGACTGTAAAAAACTATTTTTTAATTATTCTAGTATTTGAGATGTTATAATAATTTTGTAATTATGTTAAAATAATTTAAACAACTGTAATTTAACAAATATTATTATATCTGTATAATAAACTGAGGGGGCCTGTGCCTGTCAGGCCCGTCCGCTGGCTACGCCCCTGATGTTGAGGCCTGCCCAGAAAAACGTTGGTTTTAATAATACCCCCGGCCGCTATTAGAGACCGGCCTTTATTTACCTTCGGTTACAGCGAGACCGGCCAATGTTGGAGACCCGGCCGCTAATGGAATACAGGCCAATATTAGAGGATTTACGGTAGATAACGTTACGCATCACTGACTAACCGAGATTTACAGATAAAAAGTTTTTATTGGCATTAGGTATAACATCAATCTGTCAATGAACTAACGTATACGTATATATCTCACTACACTAATGTTACCCTGCCACAAACATAGTCAGATAGTGACATTACGTTAACCAACCATTCAGAAGCGTTCTGTTCGAGCCTTAATTGGCGAATTTTGTTGGAGCTGTCATCTTGTCCCGGGTCCGACTCCAGATCAAATTGATACAGTTGAACAGAAGTATCCTTAGAGACTCCTGTCGCCATTCTTTCCCCTCCACTGTTGTCAAGGCAACAACTCCATGCGTGTTTCTCAAACCGGCCCACAGAAAAGAGGGGCGGGGTGAGCAAAGCTCATTATCATTTAAAGCTGTATGCACTGAAATGGCTTGCTGAAAACAGAGCAGTTTTTGACCAGGTAAAATGAGTGTTTTCTTACAATACTAATAATCATTTTTAATTAAAGTATATTACAAAGTTTTCATTTAGACACTAAAGAATCATATTAACTAGTACAAAAATGGCATTATATGACCCATTTTAATGTAATGCATCGCAAAACACCAGTGCATTTTAATCTTGTGTTCTGTATTCTTTTAGTAAAATTTGACTCCTCATATGTAAGCTTTTGTTTCAGACAGGAAAAGTACCTAACATACATCTGTAGGGGTGTGATTCTTTTGTCTATGGAAATATTAGCAAATGCAGATTGAGTCATTTGGAGAGCGTTATATACATTGGTTGCTTCTGTCATTGACATGTTTGTGTGTGAGTAGAAGGTAGGGAGGGTACCCCCGGTAATTTCCACTTTGTGTTTTGAGTCTATTAAGTGTGCTTTGTTCTTTCTTTTTTTGTGTTACTGTTTAGGGTTTGTTATTTAGTTTCACCCCTCAAAAATCCGCTCTCTTGAGGGACTATCCCAGCAGCAGACAGTTTCCCTTCTACAGAATATATCTCACTTTCTCTTTCTGTACTTTCAGATTTTCATTGTCTTTTACCACATTCTGAAATGTATACACAAACCAAGACAAAAATAGCTTTTAGGTTAAAGTGCTGTATGAATGAGACCGTAATAGTGATTGAAGTCTTGTCTCACCACATTTAGTTTGATTTGGAGTGAATATCCTTGACAGCTGAGTTTGAATACCTTTATAAAATAATAATCGGATATGTACAAAAGGGAATCATAACTATTCAGAAAAGTTTCCCTGGCCTGTGGCTGCCACTTTTCTTGCGTTTTAAATATTTGTAAACACAAACTAACTGTCAAGGCTATTCCCATCACCCAATCTAACATCCCCAATTCTCTCCTTTAAGTCTTCTGCTTAATCTTTCCGTTTCTCCATCCTCTCTCTTTCAAAAAGTACTACCAAATAATCTCTCCCTTTCCTCTGTCCCATATGTTTCCTCCTCCTTGTGCATTCCCTTTCCCTATCTTCTTTCTTTACCTCCTACAACCAATGCCAACAGTCCCTCATGTGCTACTCAGCCACCTGAACAGCGAATCAGGTACCAGGAGATCAGCCAGCACCTTTAGCTGCACCTAAGCCTGTCATCTCAACTTCTCGTGCTTCCTTTCCTCACTGTCTGTCCGTCCTTGTCCCAATCACGTGCATACAAATGTCTTTGTGTCTCTGCATCACAACGTTTGAAGCATGGTGAATAGACATGTGGGTTTGTTGTCAATGTTTGTATTTGATTATAAGCTGTCTGAGAGAATGTGTTTGTGCACACTGTCCACAATCAACAGATCTTATGTTCTTTTATGATTCTCCTAGGAACATGCATTTGACTTTGCATGCCACATTCTGCATTGTCTGAAGTTGCCTATTCATTTTGCTGCAACGGTAAAAATGAATTTGAGCTTGATCCGGACACGAGGATTCTCTTTCCTTCCTGGGAGAATAATGACTGCAGTGTCCAAACGGTGGTTGAGTCTGAGATTTATTAAGAGAGTGCTGCAGGAATGAGTCCTAAAACCTGGAAACAGTTTGGAATTAATACAATTCCATCATCCTAAAGTCAATGGGTTTTTTGAATGGGTTTTTGGTTAAATGCTTGAAATAAGGTCTATGACATAAAATACATCAGTATTTTAGCCCACTTGTGATTTTTTTTCCAAGCGTTTATGCGTCTTAAAAAGGGGCTACTGTAAATGGGACTACAGAGGTTGTGGGGACATCAAGAGAAGTCTACTCACTACTCCACTTTTACAGATTTGCAGTGTTTATACTCGCACTCTTGCAAACTTTGCAACTTGTAGATTTTCAAGAAAGATTGAGCTAGTGATGGTGACGTTGAAGTCATGCAGTTTGGTGTAGTTCGTTTATAGTCTACATTTATCCTTTTACTTCTGGGGATTGTATTTAGGCTTCAAAATCTATAGAAGTTTGTCTCTGTGAAGCTTGTATAGATAAACAATTCAAAGAGCTTCACAAGCCCATTTTCTGCATCAATCCAAAAACCAATGGAAAAATCCTAGTTGAGGGAACCGCTGTGATCCGAAGTTCTTGGGCTTGCCTATAAATAAGCATAATCCTTGCAGCACTCTATTTAGACTATGGATTCAGAAGAGACCTTTCTGTGTTTAGATCTGAATCCCAAATTTGCATACTATCCATCGTGTATAATATATGAGAACAGTTACTTTGTTCTGAATCGTAGTGTATTAAAGTAGCAAGTCAATGTGTAACTGATGGGCATTTGAGATTTTTCAATACATCTTGTTTACACATGGTCACTTCATGCATTTTCTCTGATCGGAGAGCTATCTGATCGTGAAAAGACCACAGGTGTAAATTCCCCCTGAAAGGCTTTCAAGACTTTTAAATCTGATCACTAAACCACTTCTGGAGGTGGTCAGAAATGAATGGGGTAAATGCGTCTGGTTGTTGAAACCCAGACATGTAAATTTTACTACTTCTAAAATGTTGAAAAATAAGCGTGAGAGAACGTGTTATAGGCTAGAAAGGACGCAGATGAGTAACTGAATATCTCTTCAGCAAGCCGACACACAAAATGCCACATAACTTAAAGTAATTACAGTAAGTCACAGATACAATCATCTTCAAGTAGTGTGTTCACGGGTGTGTTCACGCTTGGCATGTTTGATTTTTAATAAAAAACCCTTCGATTTGCTCTCTGCGTGCAGTTCATTTAAACATGTGAATGCTGCCATCTGAACCCTGGTGCGCACCAAACAAGTGGACAAAGATGGATCTCGGCCTACTTCCAAACAAACTCTGGCGCGGTTCAAATGAAATATAAACGCAACACACACCAAAGACATGTAAACTAACCGAAAACAGGAAATCCTGTTACAAGTTGTGACCCTAAAAAGACATAATGCTCAAGCACACAATGTGTCTTTTTGTCACAGTCGTGATGTTGGCCTTCACAATTCGTACAGGCGTCAGAACCGCGTCTCCTCGCAGCAGATCTTCATTTGTGTGTGGGATAAGAGGGATTCCTGTCACTGTTTTGACTCCTTTACACGCTTCACGAGATCTCAGCTGGTCAAATACTATATATCATACAAATAGCATATGTAGGCTACGTGCATACAACAAGTGCATTTAGGCCAGCACACAGCATTGTTTTGGATGTTCGGTAGGTTCCGATGGAAAATATACTTAATAAAAGCCGAACAATAAGGTTGTGAACATCTCTGTTCCTTCAGGTTTGGTATTTTTAGGTTCCTTGTTAAAATTCCAATGTGAATGATAAGTGGACCAGGACTAAATGAGGCTTTCTTTTGGTCTAGACCAAATGAACCATGCAAACTGAACTAGAAGTGAAAACACCCTAAATGGTCTTACCAGTGCTGATGCCGTTCGTTCTTCTATTGCGACCTTTGATCTTGCAGTTAGCTGATAATAAATAAAATGCAGCTCATATCTGTTGCTTTGATTGATGTGAACTCCATTAAATTTGCATATAGCGCAGAACTGAAGACCGGATTTATATGGAAGCCTGTTTCCGCCGCTAAATAAAAAAATAGAGGAGTTGTGACTTTTTATTTCAGAGTTCTGACATTTTTTCTCACAACGGCAAGTTTTTAAAGTCAAAATTGTGAGATGAAAAGTCACAATTACTCTTTTTATATTTTTATTTGGCGGAAACAGGCTTGCATAGATTTTTGTTTGTTGTGCGGAACCACATTTATGTGGCCACGTGTAAATGGAACCGTTTTAACAAATCAGATAGCTATCTGAAAGTAAAATGCATGGTGACCAGGTGTAAACAGGCTCAAACATACATGCGATTCATAAACAACTTGTTTATTGTTGCTTTACTATTCTCATTAACCATAATTTCAGGTTGTCATAGTATCTCGATCAGTCCAGTGTTAGTCAGTGGCTTGCAGATGTGCAGGAGTTCACTCACTCTGAGGAGACTCATTATTCTCCCCTTCCTGGATCTCCATATGTTTGGATCCTAATGCGAAGCTGACTGTCCTGTGAAGCACATGCCCTTCACTCAGGATCCTCCAACAGTCATGCAGCAGCAATAGTTCGTACATATTTTCAGCTCTGTTCGATTTCTCTCTTCTCTCTCTCTCAGTGCCCACTGCCAGTATGACCCGATTGGCACGATCTCGCACTCACTCTGCCTCCAGCATGGGCTCAGCCGACGGCTCGCGCAGCCGCGCACACACCAGTTCACAGATGGAGGGCGCCACCGGTGGCCCAGTCCACGACAACCAGACCAGACCGCAAACCATGGAGGTGTCCTGCTAAAGCACCCAGAAACGAGCCACCATTTCACCTGGGATCATTCGCGTGTTGCCCTTCTGCACCTCAGACTCCTTTCTGTATGATTTGGGTTTTTTCCCCCACTGTCTTTGTCTTTTGTTCTTTGTCTTCTTGTTCCCTTGTGGCCAGAGAACAAGCAGACACAGAACGAAAGCGGGTCTAATGAAGGGATGCATTGTTTGACGTCTAGTAATCCATGTGTTTAACATATTGGAATATTTCTCCACTGCATGGATGTACACTAACTTTTTTTTGCTGATGTTTTTACCTTGATCTTGATTGGCTTACTACTTTATTACTCCATTCTTTCATATTTGTGTCATCCTTCGGAGATTCATTTTCAATCTCAATATGCTTCTTGTGTGTATATTTTGCCGGTGGCTGTTGTATATTGAACATTCAGAGGGTATTCTCGTCTGTAGCAGGAGACTTTTTCGTTCCCTCTCTTGCTCTCTCTAAGGTCTTCCTGCCCCTTGTGTTTACTATAGAGACGACCAAACCACTTCCTCTTTGTAGACCGATTTCTGGCTGTTAGACGGTTTCTACTTCTGTCACCATATGGCAGCAGCTATTAAGATTTGATTTTGATTGACGGTCTGCTATTTGTAGTGTTTTTGAAAAAGCTACTGATTAGCATGCCTTTATTTAAAGTGTACAATAGACATTTATATTAGTATTATGTTTCGATCTTTCTTCATTGTTAGTACAGTTTGATTGAATTTATTCAATCTGATTCTGTTTACATGGAGAGCTGTACTGCGTTTTAGACTAGAAGCCCCGTAATAGTGAAGACTTTGCTTAGGTTTGCACATAAGTTCATGTACAATATTTTTCACATTTTGTGCTTGGGAGATCAGCTACACCAAAACAAGCCAATAGCTGAAGTGAAGATCTGTAGCTCGTTCAAAGAACAGTTATATTTTCCAAAAAAAGGGCCATCTAGAGGTTTAAAACAGCATGGGTCCTCTAAATGCACTGTAGTAACCTGTAGGCTTTTGGTACAAATTCTCCATTCCTTCTGTACAGCGGGCTGATATCCCAGTAACATCTTATTGTTTGACTACTGTTAGTTTCTGAAGTGTTATTGTTATTGGTCTTTATTCTTTTTATTTCAATGGATGGCAATTCCCTGTCGATTGCTGATTGTACCGCTGCCTTGAGTGAGTTTGTGATGATGTGTTGTGCTTTGTCCTCCAAGCATTTAGGGGGCGTTGTACTGCATACTGTCTGCTGAGTGTATCAATTTGTAAGAATATTGAAATAAAGTAGTTGTACATAAAACTTGTATGTTTCTTTATTTAATTCATTGTTTTTATTACAGTTGCTAGGACACATTTCTCAATATTTGGGTCCCTTTTTCCTCTTCATACAATTATTCTAGCCGACTTTCATCTTGGCACAACAGTAAATTTCACATTTAAAATGCACTAATACTACCCTAACACTTCATGCAGGTCTCGGAATAACTCATTATAGTCCTAATATGTCCTAATTTGATGTCTGTGGCAAGCAGTCGAGGCCGAGGGGCCGTGAGAACGGCACAAGGCCGGGGGCATGATTTGATTTCTCGTATATCACAGTCCCTCTGCCTCAGTTTTTATTATTATGCACTCAGAAAAATAACTTTTTATTGAGGACAGTTTTCCGTCCAATAAATGTGTAGCCCCAACTCATAAAAAACAAATTCATGCAGTGAAATGTAATTGAGTTGGTCCAATGCGGGAACCAAAAAAACCTACATAAATGCATAAAGCGGGTCAAAATGACACACAAATTTAAAATAATAGTTGCTACACAAATGTTTTTAATTTAATTTAAAACACATTTATTTGTCCTTTATTTGTATATATGCATTACAAAAGATTACATTTTGCACTTTTTCCTAAACGATCTAAACTAATTTGGATCTGCTGTATAGTACATTCAAGTCTGAACCTCCACTCACCACATTTCTTACAGAACATGTAAAAATGACATTTTTAGAGAGAGAGACGGAACATTTCATACAATATTTGCACCTGGTTTCTCAGAAAGGGCTTAAATTAAGCCAGGATTAGACTTTAGTTCAGTTATGGCCTGGTTTCACAGACAGGGCTTGGACCAAGCCAGGATTAGGCCTTTTATAAGTAGCTTTTATAAACATTACTGGTGTGCATCTTGAGACAAAACAATGGCAGTAACATATTTTAAGATATGCCAGTGCAAATTTGCTTTGAGAGAAAACAGCTTGTCTTTTCAGCATTTTCAGATTTCAACATACATTTTAGTCTAGGTCCGTTAAGCCGTGTCTGTGAAACCGGGGGCAAGGCTGTCTAGCATGAAGGCGGTATGAATGTACATCCACCACTATGTTAGCATAGTCTTCTATAGATTTAGATTTGTCGTTTTCCTTGCCATTCACTGCTCCTCTAGTTTATGAATACTAGTAAAGCATCCATTGGATGTGAACTTCAGAATCATGGCCGAAGGAGTAGGTTATCCAAGTACATTTTTGCCCAACTATTTTATATCGTGAATTATCAACATACTACTCATTTCACATGCTGCATTTCATCTGCTATATAGTGGGAAGAGACTACTATAATAATAATAATAATAATAATAATAATAGATTTTATTTATAATGCACTTTTCATTCAGAAGAATCTCAGTGCAACAATGGAAAAGGGGAAAAAAAGTAAATTCAGACACAAGGTTTCTTGGCTCAAAGCATGTGTTTTTTTTTCTTCAGTAATCCATAAAGTTTCAAAAAAATAAATAATATTATTTACCAAAAATGTATCCAAAATACTGTGTTGGGTATTTTCATAGGAAAAAAATTCCATAGGAAAAAATTAATATGGGTCAATTTGACCTCCTTGATACATTCTTGGGGTAGTGATGCAAAAAAAGACATATGACCAAGAAATATTAAAAATTACATTGATGAGGGCCAGAAGCACTTTTTTTTTTTTTTTTTTTTTTTTAAATTTATGGAATATCGAAGTGATAACGTTTTCACTGATTCACACCATACCGGGTCAATTTGTCCTGCTTTATGCATTCTAGGGTTAAGTTTAACAGGTTTGAAAAATTATGTAAACACCCAAATTGGCCTGTAGGTACACAGAGTTTTGGCAGTGTTTGAGTCTAAGTGTGAAAATAATTCATCTCTTTGACTGCGTTCTGTGCCAAAGCAATGATAAATGATCCACAGTTTAGCCCACATTAACTGCTGTTGTGATCACTGTCTGAAGAGTTTTAGAAAAGCGCATCTATTTTCTTGTAGAAGAAAAAGTCTGAAACAACCTGATGGTGAGTACAGTAAACTACATCATTTAGATTTTGTGATAAGGAGCAGAGAGAGTGTAGAAAATGGTCAATGAAAACAAAGTTTTTGGGGCAATAAAACCTCGACTAGCATAATTAGACGTCAGGGAAAAGCAAAGTATGATGTGACCCAAATCACTTCAAAGTGCCACTTCATGCACCGAATAATCAGATGCTCAATATGCGCTTCTGTGCAGAACATCTCAGCCAGCTGTGAAAGTTTCCGATCACTAGCAAGACTGCTTTTATTGATTGCATGTGGTCAAAGATGACACATTTGGAAGCTATTTATAGAAACTGCGGCATACGCATTTCAAACACTTAGCACAACTTAGACCACAGCAGAAAGGATCTGTCAAAAACAGATCTGTGCTGAGTCCTCTTTATCTGATGTGCATGAGGAAAGTTACAGCTTTTATGTCATTTTCACTTACTGTATACGTTTTTGCTGATTTGCTTCTCCTCAGAAATGAGTGTTGAACTTTTTGTAACCAGGTAGGATGACGTCTCACTACAACTTTAACTCTCTCCATTTGTCATGGGAACTACATCAGAACATCTTCAGCTGCATAATTAAAATAGTCAGAGTAAAGGTCTTTGCTCGCTGAGTCTAATATTTTCGCATTCGTTTTTTTTCGTATTCGTGATCCCAAAAATTTGTCACGCACCGAGACCTTACACACTGAGTCTGATGCGTATTAATGAATGCGTTACGGGAAAAAAACGCAAAACAAGACAGTGACGTCTAGTGAGGATGATTTGTTTGTCCTGAGGAGATATTGGGTTCATTAACTCCTGCGATCGCGTAGAGAGGAGAGTTTCCCCTCTTATCAAGCGGGATTATCCAGATCGACCGATTCAAAGGCCCCGTTCACACTGCAGGCAAAAGTGGCCCAAATCTGATTTTTTGAGGGGGTCAAGTGACCAGGTCAGAATTCTTCAGAGGTAGTGTGAACACTCAAATCTATCTGATTCCAGTGTGAACTGTTTGAAGTTTCAAACTAACCCGCTTTTTCCAAAAACGGAGGGGTTACGGTAGGATCCTTCCAGCGTATCTTTAATTGAAGTATCTCCCCATATACTAATTAGGTCTAAGACCCTCACTCTCCCTCCATTGACTCGCTCCATCGCTGTTCTCCATATCTACTCAAGTTTTTAATGTGACTGTCAGTGTCTGTTGAGTCTAGGGCTAACTCGCCGGTGCATAATTTTGACAAATGTCAACATAGATTGACATAAAAGTCGCATCAAATCCACCTTGGTCGTTCACACTGCGGCCGCATTGAAAAAAATCAGATCTGGGCTATATGTGGAGAAAAATCCTGGAATGTTTTCCTCAAGTTTTATTTCTTTTCGACTGAGGAAAAGCAAATTTTCATTTTAAAGTGAACTAATCTTTTAAGCTGAACTATATGAATTCTGATGCAGTGTCATCTGTACTCACAACCTGTTTATTCAGACTAAACGTTGAGTAAAGGCCTTTGCACACTGAGTCCGGAATTCGCATGCGAAATTTACGCACGTCAAAAAATAAATTCGACCTCACGTTATGTCAATCACGCTTGCACACTGCCTCTGAAACTTCGTCCGTCAAAAACAAATTCGGGACAGGTTTGATTTTCCGCATTGAGAGATGTTTTGACAACTGAGAGCCACCATACATATTATTCTAGCAAAAATACCACAAATATTATTATATCACAGCTATAATTATAGCACATCAAGTCTCTGTAAAGCTGTGTGTGTGTGATCCGATCCATAGACATACTTCCAGGTGTTCGGGATCAGTTGATTCACGGAAATTAGTGGTCTTCTTTTTAATATGTGACTCCAGTATCGCTAGCAAAGCATCAAACTGAGCCACTGACACTGAAACTTTGGCTCTGTTCACACCGCAAGTCTTAATGCTCAATTCGGATTTTTTTGCTCAGATCCGATTTTTTGTTTGGCTGTTCACATTATCTTTTAAAATGTATAGACTTAAATAGCAACCAAAATGTTGAAGGTCCAAATCAATGCAGTTTCAAAGCGCTTTGAAGGGCTTCGGAGGCTCTATTTGTATTTATTATGAGTTGTATTTCATTGTTTATTATTTCATTATTTTTAAAATGATTTGATAACTGCAGTTTTAATGTAATTTAATGTTCAAAGCATTGTTTCCTGTTATATGAATCCCTGTATAAATGCATATATTATGTTGTTATTTTATATAATATATGAATGTGTATGGAGCGTGATAAAAGGTGACCGTGAAATTGTGGCGGCAAAGTTGACGCGAATTGGGGGGGAAATTGGGTGGACCTAAATTTTGCGCTGGTGCACCTAAATAAAAAAGTTAGACACACCAGTGCAAACAAAGGCAAAAAGTTAGTTTGGAGCCCTGGATGGTTTTGCTAGATAAGACCCTGTTCCTCTTGTGGGATCGCGCAGAGCCTCCGAAGCCCTTTGAAACGGCATTGATTTGGACCTTCAACATTTTTGTTGCCATTGAAGTCTATAATGTGGAGAAAAATCCTGGTATGTTTTCCTCAAAAAAACGTATTTTATTTTCCACTGAAGAAAGAAAGGCATGAACACCTTGGATATGATGGGGGTGAGTAAAATATAAGGAAATTTCCAATTCAACTAATCCTTTAAATGTAACCATGTTAAAGGGTTAGTTCATCCAAAAAAAGAAATGAATGTCAGTAATGACTCGCCCTAATGTCGTTCCACACCCGTAAGACCTGCTGAAATCATGTGACATTGGCGATCCGAATCATGAATCATTCGCTGATTCATAACCGTTTGAATCTTTATTTGAGGACTGAAAACAAACATGGAAGAGAAGACAATGCTGAATAAAGTCGTAGTTTTTGTTATTTTTGGACCAAAATGTATTTCCGATGCTTCAAGAGATTCTAACTAACTAACTGATGTCACATATGGACTACTCTGATGATGTTTTTATTCCCTTTCTGGACATGGACAGTACAGTGTGCATACACTTATATACGCTGTCGGACTGAATATAAAATATCTTAAACTGTGTTCTGAAGATGAACGGAGGTCTTACGGGTGTGGAACGACATTAGGGTGAGTCATTAATGACATTAATTTCATTTTTGGGTCAACTAACCCTTTAATGTGCTGAAATCCAACACTGGGCTTATGAATCCCAGTGCAAACTGTGCATCCATGTTCTTTTCATTTATTAGTTTCAGCTGGGCAGTCATTTGTAGCAAGACTTGTTTTGCATTTATTAGAGTCTGGATCTGATCATTTAGTTTCCATGGCACTTATTGCTATGGCAATTGGTTTGGATGCATTTGGGAATATTGGAATTAATATGTGCAAAAAGTAGCGCCAGAGAATCCCTAAGCCTTTTTAAATGTAGTAAGGCGCTTCCATCTGCATCTGCATCGATTAGCCCATGACATCATGACATTCAAAACATTGCCCTCCACCAACATCTGTGTTGTATTAGTACAGTTCAAACATGACCCAAACACCTTCTTCTAGTCTCTTCTCACAAACAGACATCTGTGCGTCAGCAAAAGGAGTGACAGTTAGACCTGTTCGTCACAGGAAACTACAAGTGTGTAGTAAATAAGACTGCCTGCCTCAGTCGACCACAGCATCAGCCTACAGTGACACTTCACCTGAAACTCAGCTCAACTACTGCCTCTCTGCTCCTGACCGGAGACGAGACAACAGCCTCTGATCTGGGACAAAATCACTCCAAACTGTTGTCAGACGCGTTCATAAACCCACGTTCAGCTGAGGACGTCTGTTTGCTCGTACGAAAGGATTGTCATCAAAGCTAGCCTGAAGACCATGAGGTGAGTAAGATACTTGATGCCCTCGTTTCAGTCGCTAACACTTTACTTTAAGGTGGCGTAGTTACACATCACTACATGTACTTACTAGAGTAATAACAGTAAATTATGCATAATCACAAATAACTAACCATAAGTACTGTATTAAAATTACTCATTAGAGTACATCACCTTAAAATAAGATGTAACGTGTCAGGGTAACGCTTTATTTTACAGTGCGCTTGTTACATGTCGTTACTGTAGTAATAACTACAAATTATGCATAATTACAAGTAACTAAATGCATGTAGTTTATTAATATTTCTCAGAGTAAGTAGAATGTAACTACACCATCTTAAAATAAGGTAACCTTTCAGGGTAACGCTTTATATTATAGTGTCCATGTTACATGTAGTAATAACTAGTAACTAAGTAACCAAACCCTATCCCTATAGTACGTACATGTAGTTGCTTAATTTCACTCAGTACTTCAATACATAATTACACTGTAACACCGACACCTTAAAATAAAGTGTAAGCCCTTTCAGTCTGTTTAAGGTCTTTTTGCTATATTCGTTTAGCAGGTTTCTCCAAAGCGCCTTACATGAATTCCGATTCATAGTAATTCAAATCGTTTTTGGTTGGGAGAAAGTCTGGCCATTTTTGTTGAAGGTAAACATTTGAGAATAACGTGTTTGTGATTGGTCTAAAAGAACGTCTGTGTTCATTATGTCAACGCAAGAAGCTCAAACTTCAAAGTCACCATCTTGAATCAAAGTCAGAATCATCTTGAAACGTGTGCACATGCACAGGCGCCTTGCTTCAAAGGCACTTGAAAGAAATGCACGGGTTTGTGTGCCATTTTGAAGTCGAACAATGCTTAGACTCTTACTTAAAAACAGGTTTCACAGACGAGGCTTAAACTAGTCCCAGACTAAAATGCATTTTTGAGCGCTTTTAACTGAAAGCAACTTCCACAGACAGATCTTAAAATATGCCAGGGCCATGTTTTCTCTCAAGATGCACACCACTAATGTTTGTTTAAGGCTCGTATACAAAAGCTACCTAATGCCCTGATTTGAAGTCCTTTCCTGGCTTCATCGAAGCATTGTCTGTGAAACCATGTCTTAAAGTCACATAATGGCTTAAACACTGATAAAACAACATTTTGCTCTGTATTGCTGCAACAGGAAGTTGATCATTTTATTTGGTCTTATCTTTAATGCGATACCCACGAGATATGTTAAATATTATTCGTGATTTTAAGCGACTGCCTTTTGGCCGTGTTTGTGTGTGCTAGTGCTTGTATGATGTGCTCCAGTATAGCTGTGTAGGTACACTGTGTGGCACATGTAATCCGTTCCGCGTGTGTTATTTCGGTGCCCGGGGTATGAGGTCTGTAATTTGGACCTGGAGACCCTGATGACCTAGTGAGACCCATCTGTGGTGCCAGGTGACCATCTGCTCATGAAGCTGTGGGACCAGCGACACTGCATTACAATATAATGGAGAAAAAACCCTCAAAGACATAGGGCGTTCTTTAAAACGATTGAACTACGGGGTTATTACATGTTATTACAGTGTAATAACATGTAATAAGACTATAGGGATGTAGAGATGCTGAAAAAAGTGTAAGTGTATTTAGGGTCAATGGTGTTTTAGCAGAGGAAACATGTTTTTGATCATCAGACCATCTGATACATTTCCTTCAAATGATTTACAGTGCTATTTTTCACACCATGTGGGAAGGCAGTGGAAGATCGTACCTCAGCACTTTACTGTCGTTTCCTCATAATATAAAAGAGAACTAGTCACGGTATATATTATAATTTTTATTATATACATTTTTTTACCTGGTATTTGCATACTGAATCATTTTAATATTTTGGATACGTCGCATAAATGAAGGCATCTTGCAACTTTGTGATGTAACCGAGCATGACAGAAAAGAGTAGAAAGTTCTCAACATTGATTGCATAAGATCTATTTTTAGAACAGCCACCCCATTTTTTTTTTTTTTTTTTTTTGGTCCAAGTATTAAAAAAAAGTGAGTGATAGCGAAAGTGCGAATGGAAAGTTTTTTTATCAGAGTACACAAGTGGTTTGTCCACATCCTTCCTCCTAGCAATCTAGGCTTGTAATAAGGATGTCATGCCTGATTAAACTCTGTGTTGTTTACTTCGTTTTTTTTATGCTTTTTATTGAATATCAAAAATCTATACGAATCCATCAGTACTAAATAAAAAGGATCTCGCTCTTCTGTCCTTAGTGTGTGGTTTCCGTCAGCTTTGTGCACCTAAACACTCCAGAGCAGCATGGGCAGTCGGCCCAGTAAAGTCCGGCGCGGATCCAGCGCACATGCTGTTCTCCTGGACACGGAGGAACGAGCTGACCCGCTGGCCATGGGTGAGCTCAGCACTGCAATACACACTTTATCTGTGCACCAGGTCACACTCATTCCAGAAATCAGCACTAGATGGAAATAAGTGCAATAGTGTAGAGCAGAAGCTTAGACGTACATTTGGTACAGACGTGGAACTTTACAGTAGCTTAACACATTTCAGTGTGTAAGACTATTGAAAAAAAGCATCCTGTTAAATTTATGGTAAAATAAAATTGGAGCTAAGGTTACCAGCTCATGGTTATTAAAAAAAAAAAGTTTCAGATATTACAGGATGGATGACAGTTGTATATTTCATTAACTGATGTAATATTAGTAGTACATTAGTCCACCTGAACTACCAAAATATGATTTGCACATACTGATAACTGCCATAATATACAGTGTAAAATAGAAAGCCATGCACTTGATGAATCAGAGTTCATCATAAATGTCCTGTCCATAAAACATGACCAATATTTGCATACAGACGGGCATGCACGCAATATAAAATGTAGCACAAACTCCCTAATCTACATAACTGATTACAAAAATAAAAAAACAATGCTATATAAATAAAATATAATCAAATGTGATGCACAGGTTTATCATCAACTAAAACCATAAAAAAATGAATTGCTTGAAATAAAATATACATTAAATGAAATAAAATATTGAAAGACTTACTCGTTTTATTTCAGATAGTTGCCAAAGCATCATTTCTCATTTGCATTTAGTATAAGTAGAAATCAATAAAAACTATACATACAATTTAATAAAATGACAAAAACACAACAAAATTACTAAAGCTTTAACTTAATTTAAATGAAAATCCACGCACACACACACACATATTAATATTTTACTTACAAAAACATTTTATAAATTGATATGATATGCTGATTTTACTTTAGTATTATTTAGATTTAAAATAAATTATATTTATTTTACATTTTTTTATAATTTTTTTATTTTTACTTCCAACTAGTCAAATTTGCATATAATATGTTAAACAATTATAGATATAACATTTTAAACAATTTTGATTTTTTTCCAATTTATAATTTCATTATAAATATTAGGGTAACTTATTAGGTTTTTACTTTAGGATTTTGTGTCTATATATATATATATATGTGTGTGTGTGTGTGTGTGTGTGTAAAATAAACATAAACACAAATTCATAATGATATGCTGATTTAAATTTAGTATTATTTAGATTTAAAATTAATTGTATGGTAATTTTATGTGTTTTACTTCCAACTACTAAAATTGAATATATGTTAAATAATTATATAAATATAATATTTTAAACCATTTATAATTTTTCAATTTATAATTTCACTCTAAATATTAGGGTAACTTTAACAGGTTTTTACTGGAAAATCTATTCAAATCATTACTATTATGAAATGATCAAGCCAGCAGGACTAATGGTGTTGTTCTGGTGTGTGTGTGTGTGTGTGTGTGTGTATAGAAGCCGGCAGATACATGGTTGTGTCCCTGTACGACTATCCGTCCAGAGGTCCGGGTGACTGTACCATCAGAGTGGGAGAGAGGCTCAACATTTTATCAGAGTAAGTGTACAAGGGTTCATCATTATTGACGAAGCATGCCTCGGTCATCAGTACGAGCATCTGATGTGACGTCATAACGTGTGTTACAGTGAGGGAGAGTGGTGGAAAGTCAGTTCATCGGCCACAGGAAATGAGAGCTACATCCCCAGCAATTACACCGCCAAAGTCTACAACAGGTGAGCTCATGCGGTGCACGCTTCATGACATCATCACGCGGGCGGTCAGGGGGTCTGATGATGTCAGCTGTAGTTTCTGTAGTGGGGTTAACTGTGTGTGGGGGGTGTAGAGTGGGCACAGCTGGATACAGTGTGATCTGATTATCAGTTTGTGGACGCACTGTACCCACAATGAGCCTGCTGATCACTCTTACTCACAACGTAAGCGTCTCTGCCTACTGCTTTTTCCTCCTGCTCTGCTCTTTTGGTTTTGTCCCCACACTTGTAAATCATCTGTGTGTGTGTGTGTGTGTCCATGCAGGTGGCAGTTTGTGGGTCTCAGCAAACAGAAAGCAGAGGAACTGCTGATGCTCCCCCATAATCAGCCCGGTTCGTTCCTTATCAGAGAGAGTGAGACCTTCCCAGGTACACACGCTAATCCTAGTTGTATGATAGCCCATGATGCATATGGTTTTCACCTCATCAACGATAAAACTAAATATATATTTTACTTTATTGAAGAAGAGACTCAAGACATAGGGAGCTGGGTGGGCTCTTGACTTTAGACAGTTAGAAACCACCCTGAATACTATAGAAACTCCCTAGCAACCACATAACATGTCAAAAACCACTCAGAATACCTCAGCAACTACATAGCCAGGAAATATTTGAAAAAGTGTCTTTTTTTCCCAGGTAACCACACACTGTCAGTGCGCAAGAGCAGCTCGCAGGAGCGCGCTTCAGTCAAACACTACCGCATCAGCTGCATCGAGAACGGCTGGGTCTACATCTCTCCCAGCCTCACCTTCAGGACCCTTGCAGACCTGGTCTCGCACTATTCAGGTACACGCAAACACACTCATAGATACACAGCTATTAGGGCTGTGTTTCCACCAAAGTGCTTTTTCCCAGAGGCCAGCCTATTCTCCAATAGTTCTCAATGAAAGCAGTTTTTTTTAAATGTCAGCTAAGTGTCTATTTCACACTGAGCGCTCAGCGTTTTTTGCCGGTCGCAGAGAGATGAAGAAATGTTCAACTTTGGGTAAAGCAGCGCTCATCACTGTCACTTTTTACCCAGCCGTCCAATCACAGTGGAGGAGGGGCGGGACAAATGCCACACCGACCAACCGCCACATTCTGTGTACAACGATAATGAACGACAACAAGATTTTCCCGTGGCATTGGACTATTTTTACTAAATGCGTTTTTTACCGGGATGCCCAAACCATGGTTTTACTACAAATAAAACCAAAATTGTAGTTAAACCACGGTAACCACAAATGAACCATGTTTTTTCTACACTAACCATAGTTTGACCATGGAATTTGTAGTAAAACTGATTATACAAGTGGGAATAAATCTGGCAAATAAACATGGTTACTAAACTTTTACTATGATAAAACCATGGTTAATATTTGGTTGGACTAGTTTTGGCCTTGTTTGGGCAGGTTTTAAATGGGAATTGTGCTGGTTTTCTTACGCAAACCTGGCAACCCTGAAGCACATCCAAAACTAGTGCCAAAGTACACGGTTTACATTCAGAAACTATGCAAAATCAGATATTATTAGTATTAATCAGCTATTAGCAATAATACTGATATTTTTTGTATCATAATCGCTCTCAAGCAAGCCGCTTCCAGAAGAGCGCTAGTGTTTTCAGTTGGCTAAAAGTACTTTGGTGGACACACGGCCTAACTCATTGAAACCCAGTGCTTCTGTGTGGTTGATACTGGTGTGATGCATGATACATGACCTGGTGGCACACTAATAGTGGGCTCCAGTCATGTCAGTGCCTATAAAAACAAGTTTTATTCTCCTCGAGATGACTGACATTTTGAAATCGCACTGCCTGCTATTTCGAGTTTATCTCTGTAACCCCCAATTTGTCTGACACTTTCAGTGGCGGAATAAATTGTGGGTGACAAATGGCTGCGAATACCCAGACAGCAACGTGTCGGCCCACATCTGGTGTGCGTTGAATCCACGTGTACCAGATGTGGCATGGATCTGGGCCCACACTATTTGCTGTCTAGGTAGGGTAATTCTACAGCTAACATACTTAGTAGTATGTTGTCAGAGACCACTGTTGTATTGGTAAGAAACCAAACAAATAAAATGGATTACGGTGGTTTAGTTTTGCACCTTAAGTAGTCCTGCCTACCAAAACACCTTTGTCAACCACATAGTAGCCTGCCCTGTACATACATTAGTGTACGTGTTTTGGCCAGAGTCTAAATGTGAACTGTCCTTCAGAAGTATCGGACGGGTTATGCTGTACCCTGGGGGAGCCGTGCTTCATCCAAGGATCTAACAACGTTCCAGTGGTGAACGGCCCACCTCCGATTGCCGTGAAGAGGCCCACTATAAACTGGAAAGATGTGAACAGGTACGTCAAACACATTATAATCAGTCCTTTAATTCCACACTAGGAATATCTTCTTAAGAGCTTAACAACGAGCCATGAAAACCTAGTAGAGCAGTTTCTAAACAAGCTCTCTTCACAGCTCCATGATCTTCGGGAAGAGTAAAGAGGGCGCGGAGGAGTCTATGGTGAGCGAAGGACTGAAGGAGGCCATTAACTCGTACCTCTACATGACGGAGGAATGCGAAGACTGCTGTCAGCTCTGGGAAACATGAGCGGAGGATTGTAGTGAGACTTGGAGGACGAGTGTTTGAATGACTTTGGATTCTTGATGCAGTGATCTGGGAAGACACACTCTCATTCATACATGAAACTGACCCGGAAAATAACCGAAACGTGCATCCAAGCGTCTATTTTCATTCGTGTATCTCTGCGTAAATATTGTTTGAGCGCGAAAGCGGCGTCAGACGAAACTCCCGTCCGAGCGCACTGACTCATTGCTGTTCTTCCAGAGTGGGTGATGCTGGAGACAAAGCTGTCACAGTTTCCTGTGTGGACTCGTTCCTGGCGGACATGAAAGAGAGCATGACTGAAGGAAAGAACGACAGAGGAGTGTGTGAGTGGGAGGGGGAACACAGCTGGGTGGCGTAGCATCCATTTCCACTCCTCTCACACTTTCTGGAACTTTATCAGCGACTTTTACTTGTTACAAATGTCATCGTAGAATGACGATGCATTAGAAGAACTGCTTTATCGATATGATATCAAAGATATTTTTGTTTTGTTGAAAATGCCAAACGAATACTTATTTATGACTAAGAACATAAATGTTGTGCATTTTTGTAAATATATATATAGTTCCTTAAAGGGATAGTTCAACCAAAAATGTCAATTTTGCCCAATGTCTGTCTTCTGAAAATATATTTTGAATAGTCTTTGGTTCCCATTGACTTCAATTATATTTTTGACCATACAATAGAACCAAAACTGTTAAATCATTTCACAGAAGAGTCATTTGAAATGACCCTTTTAATTTCTGGGTGAATGATCCCTTTAATGGATCAGTTATGCTCTTTTAAATAAACTTGTTTCTAAAATCTGTTTATCATTGAATTGTAGAAGCTGACAAAAGAATGAGGCGTTTCCTGTCTGTCTTAGCACCTATTGTTCAGAAAAGAACCGCAGTCTTGAGCAGCAGGAAGTGAAGGTTCGAGCATGCGGTCTGCTCTCAGGGTGCAAAGGAATATTTATGCCAGCTATGCCCTTTAAAAACATTACTTCTGAAAAGAACGTCTTCAGAAATTAAAGGTTTATGTGGATGTTTTGTTACATCAAACCAGTTCCTCCTACACGTCGCTGATGACAGAAGCATGTGTTCCCCTGAAGATTTCCATTTTCTATAACCTTGACAGGCTGTGTGTTCCTGTACATGTGATGATGAGAATGATTGGCACAGAAATAGATACAGGTAGAGCTCAATAACATTGCCATCTAGAGGCTGTAGTGTGTATTGGCACTGAATGAATCATATGTACAATGGCCATACAAGTCAATAAATATTATTGTGTTGGAGATATCAAAGCAATTCATTATAAAGCAAGGGTTAGACTATGTTAAAGAGTTAGTTCACCCAAAAATGAAAATAATCCCATGATTTACTCACCCTCAGGCCATCATAGGTGTATATCACATTCTTTTTTCAGACGAATACAATTTAATATTAAATAAAATATCCTGGCTATTCCAAGCTTTATAATGGCAGCCCAAAAAAGTGCATCAATCCATTATAAACATTTCACACGGGGTTAATAAAGGCCTTCTGAAGTGATTTGATGCGTTTGAGTAACTCGCTTTAAACTACTTATGACGCTGCAGATAGATATATATACACATACACAGGTCCTTTAAAAAAAAATTGCATATGTGATAAAGTTAATTATTTTCCATAATGTAATGATAAAAATTAAACTTTCATATATTTTAGATTCATTGCACACCAAGTGAAATATTTCAGGTCTTTTATTGTTTTAATACTGATGATTTTGGCATACAGCTCATGAAAACCCAAAATTCCTGTCTCAAAAAATTAGCATATTTCATGCGACCAATAAAAGAAAAGTGTTTTTAATACAAAAAAAGCCAACCTTCAAATAATTATGTTCAGTTATGCACTCAATACTTGGTCGGGAATCCTTTTGCAGAAATGACTGCTTCAATGCGGCGTGGCATGGAGGCGATCAGCCTGTGGCACTGCTGAGGTGTTATGGAGGCCCAGTATGCTTCGATAGCGGCCTTAAGCTCATCCAGAGTGTTGGGTCTTGCGTCTCTCAACTTTCTCTTCACAATATCCCACAGATTCTCTACGGGGTTCAGGTCAGGAGAGTTGGCAGGCCAATTGAGCACAGTAATACCATGGTCAGTAAACCATTTACCAGTGGTTTTGGCACTGTGAGCAGGCACCAGGTCGTGCTGAAAAACCAAATCTTCATCTCCATAAAGCTTTTCAGCAGATGGAAGCATGAAGTGCTCCAAAATCTCCTGATAGCGAGCTGCATTGACCCTGACCCTTGATAAAACACAGTGGACCAACACCAGCAGCTGACATGGCACCCCAGACCATCACTGACTGTGGGTGCTTGACACTGGACTTCAGGCATTTTGGCATTTCCTTCTCCCCAGTCTTCCTCCAGACTCTGGCACCTTGATTTCCGAATGCCATGCAAAGTTTGCTTTCATCCGAAAAAAGTACTTTGGACCACTGAGCAACAGTCCAGTGCTGCTTCTCTGTAGCCCAAAAGTGTCTTGACCTGGGGAATGCGGCACCTGTAGCCCATTTCCTGCACACGCCTGTGTACTGTGGCTCTGGATGTTTCTACTTCAGACTCAGTCCACTGCTTCCGCAGGTCCCCCAAGGACTGGAATCGGTCCTTCTCCACAATCTTCCTCAGGGTCCGGTCACCTCTTCTCGTTGTGCAGTGTTTTTTTGCCACCCTTTTTCCTTCCCACAGACTTCCCACAGAGGTGCCTTGATACAGCACTCTGGGAACAGCCTATTCGTTCAGATTCATTCACTCGCTTGAGGGTGTCAATGATGGCCTTCTGAACAGCAGTCAGGTCGGCAGTCTTACCCATGATTGCGGTTTTGAGTAATGAACCAGGCTGGGAGTTTTTAAAAGCCTCAGGAATCTTTTGCAGGTGTTTAGAGTTAATTAGTTGATTCAGATGATTAGGTTAATAGCTCGTTTAGAGAACCTTTTCATGATATGTTAATTTTTTGAGACAGGAATTTTGGGTTTTCATGAGCTGTATGCCAAAATCATCAGTATTAAAACAATAAAAGACCTGAAATATTTCAGTTGGTGTGCAATGAATCTAAAATATATGAAAGTTAAATTTTTATCATTACATTATGGAAAATAATGAACTTTTATCACATATGCTAATTTTTTGAGAAGGACATGTATATATATGTGTATATATATATATATATATATATATATATATATATATGTATATATATATATATATATATACACATACACATATATATATATATATATACATATATACACATACACATATATATATATATATACACATACACATATATATATATATATATATACACACATACACATATATATATATATATATATATACACACATACACATATATATATATATATATATATACACACATACACATATATATATATATATATATATACACATACACATATATATATATATATATATATATATATATATATATATATATATATATATATATATATATATATATATATATATATATATATATATATATATATATATATATATATATATATATATATACATACATACATTATGGGGGGCCAAACAGGAAATAATTGAATGTAAATCTGAATATATAGTTATAACTCTGAATATATAAATGTAAATCCTGAATATATAGTTATAACTCTGAATATATAAATGTAATTCTGAATATATAAATGTAATTCCCGAATATATAAATGTAATTCTGAATATATAAATGTAATTCCCGAATATATAAATGTAATTCCCGAATATATAAATGTAATTCTGAATATATAAATGTAATTCTGAATATATAAATGTAATTCTGAATATATAAATGTAATTCTGAATATATAAATGTAATTCTGAATATATAAATGTAATTCCCGAATATATAAATGTAATTCCCGAATATATAAATGTAATTCCCGAATATATATATATATATACATATATATATATATACACATATATGTGTGTATATATATATATATATATATATATATATATATATATATATATATATATATATATATATATATATATATATGTATATATGTATATGTATATATATATATATGTATATATATATGTATATATGTATATATATATATATATATATATATATATATATATATATATATATATATATATATATATATATATATATATATGTATGTATATATATATATGTATGTATATTATATATATATAAATAAAATCTATTATTATTATTATTAAAATATCAGGATACATTTCGTATCATGAGTTCAGTATCGTGATTTCTATCGAATCATGACACGAGTGTATCGTTAACTCCTAGTAATTACATGCACAAGTGTATTGCTTCATGATTCCGATCGCCAATGTCACATGATTTCAGCAGTTTGACACGCGATCCGAATCATGAATCATTCGCTGATTGATAACCGTTTGAATCTTTATTTGAGGATTGAAAACAAACCCATAAGAGAAAACAATGCTGCAGGGATGGAAATTAGCACCCGCCACCAGCCAAATGCGGGTGATTTTGAGTTGTGGCGGGTAAACTCGCTTCACCTACCGGCCACCGTGGCGGGTAAATAAAATTAGCATACTGTTTCCCCTCTTTATAAACTGTGTTCAGTGCATGCGGCCGTATGTCCGAATATGACCAGTCGTTTTCGCCGTCATTACCCGGATGTAGAGCCAGAAGACGCGAATAAGAACCAAGCGGCAACCTCCCGCGATCTCTCTTGAAGCCAATACGGAAGTAATGTAAACTGTAATTCCTCAACTGGCCACTAGGGACAGGCTCCAGAAGGGAGCAGAATCTCATTGAGCCCCATGTTAAAATTCTCAACTTTAAAGCAGAAAAAAACATGTTTACAGCCTGGTACAAATTGTGTTTTTGGCTTATATGGCTAATTTTGATCTTCATGACAACTCTGAGGGGGGTGAATTTTTTTATAACTCATTCGTTTACATTATATAAAGCCTTAAGGTTCTGCATAATTAAGGGCGTGGTTACAAGTGGATAGCCATTTATCCGCCGTCTATAGTTATTGCGTCACCTCAGCTCCGCGCACATCCCGCCTTTTTGCCCATTTTCTGTTATCCGGGAGTGACACGCGTTGACTCGCTCACAAGATGGCAACGCCCAGCTCGCCCCTACTTTAAGCTTCAGAACGGCTTATCGGAATCCTATGGGTGACGTCACGGACACTACGTCCATATTTTTTTACAGTCTATGATAAGAACTCGCGCGCGCTGAGAGAAGATCCGTCACTGTCATCCGGAAGCGCGCACCCGTCTCACAGCGCGCAAATATTAAAGTTCTCTTTCAAGTCTTGTGCTTAAACAGACAAACTCGCCCAAAAAGTATGCCAACATGTTCATCTTGATGAGTATTCTAGCAGACATAGTCTGAATATGCCTTAAGTGAACTTTATACAGTCGTGAAAGATGACGCATATCCTTCTATTAGCTCTTAAAGGGGAAGTCGCCTTTACTGCTATGTTTAATGTCAAACAAAAGGACATCACTCACTGCTCTTGATTGAATAGCTTTTGTAAGTTTAGTAAGGATTAATCTTTCATTTAAACAGTTAAATATGCAGTTATTTTACATTTGATTACTTTATTCTATTTCTGTACCTTTCTGCAGGCCAGTAGACCTGTACATTATTATTTAATGTACACATGAGTGAGGTTAAGTTAAACATTTTACTTTTAATTTTATTTTATACTGTGGGTTGTTGCAATGTGCTAAATAAATATTTGCATAATATGTAATTGATTTATTATTTGAAACTTTAATATTAATTAATGCAATTGCAATGCATTGATTAGTAAAGTTACACAGTCATAGCATTAGCCATAAATGCAATGGATAATTGGCATAATTTCTTTTAGTGCTTCGGTTTCAGCCAATAATCTTTATTTTGGTGCATCCCTACCGACAATGTTCTGCTCGGTATGTCGTCAACACGCTTCAGGAGATGCCAAAACTAGTAGTTTCATTGTTCATTGCCACATCCAGGTAAAAAAAAGAGAGCACACAGAGCCCTACTCATTTAATGAAATGTATATCAGTTCATGGTTTGTGTGTGTATTAAGGCATCTTTACACAGCAGAGTTAAGGCGGGTCTAACACAAGTGTGTCTGTGTCTGCTCAAAATTCTGTGTAAAGATGCCTTTAGAGTGAAACAAAAAATTTCAGTATTTCATTGAGATTTGAGATTAAATAAACAGCTTAAGTATTGTAGAGCTTGTAGTATTAATTTTCACATGCAGTTACACATTGTCGGTTATAAACAAGAAAGTGGCTGGTTAAAACATTGAGTGGCTGGTAGATTTTGAAATCCAACAGCCACAGTGGCCGGTGGACAAAAAAGTTAATTTCCATCCCTGCAATGCTGAATAAAGTCGTAGTTTTTGTTATTTTTGGACCAAAATGTATTTTCGATGCTTCAAGAGATTCTAACTAACTAACTGATGTCCCATATGGACTACTCTGATGATGTTTTTATTCCCTTTCTGGACATGGACAGTACAGTGTGCTTACACTTAGATACGCTGTCGGACTAAAAATAAAATATCTTAAACTGTGTTCTGAAGATGAACGGAGGTCTTACGGGTGAGGAACGACATTAGGGTGAGTCATTAATGACATTAATTTCATTTTAGGGTCGACTAACCCTTTAATAGATCATAAGGCATGTGCTGAACTACGCCCATAGCTAACCAATAAAAAGCAATTCTTTATTCAATACATTTCTGTAAAAAAATTATATTTAATTCAAATTAATGTACTAAAAAAGAGACTCTTAACACCAGTAGAAATGAAACATCTAAGAACTTCCAAACCGTAATGTTTTAAAATCTCATTTTAATGAAGTAGTAAGGATCAAATTCCACAAAATAATAAATGTATACAAGCACTGCTGAGACAGTCAGGACAAATTCACTCTGCAGAACATTTGAATGTCAAGCAGGAGGACTTTAAAAAAGGAAAACAAAAAAGGGGGATGGTACTTCATCAGTCGATGGCTCCTATCTCTTGGGCCAGTTGTGGCGAAACCCTCTGCAAACAAGACCCCATAAATGCTTTTTTTAATCCAGCAATGACTGTTAAACCACAATATGTCTTTTTTCGTTGCTTATTCAAAACAAAGGCGCAGCTTGATGACACCTTGATTGCACAGAGCTTTTATTATTCCAAAGACACTTCCGCTTCTTCCACTCGTGTGTATGTGCGGTAACACAGCGCTGTTTTATTAAACTAGATACATCTGAGTGTGTTGGAAGTTATGTTATAACGCTACTCTGTGTGTTCGCTCAGTGGCTACTATGAGACACTTGTTCACACTGCAGTGAGCTAGAGCGATATTAGACATGGTGAAACACGGTACTCACGATAAATAAAAAAAAACAAGATTAAACAATAAGACTAACTGTGTTGAGCTGTTTAACTGATTCGCTTTCTGTTGAAAGATTTTGCCTTTACAATGAAGAGTGTTACAGTACCTCTCAGATTTGGCGGGTAAGTAAGACATGCTCCTGCCTCCCCCAGTACTTTTCTTCTTTCCTTTTTGTTTCTTCTGAAAAACAAAATTGGTTAAAGATCAGAGATCTTGCAAAGCTAAGAGATTTTTCGAAAGGTGAAAGCCTGTTGAATACCTTCTGCTTGCCATGGGCTTGTCCGTTTGGATCAAACTGTGAACTCTCTTTCGATTTACCTGCATGTATAAAATATAAACAAATGAAGACAATACGCTGAAGACACCAACAGGAAGAATAAATATGAAAAACCTCTTACCGTCAAACATTTTAAAATTTGACTGGCTGTAGTCATAAGGTTTAAAGTTTTGTTGGGTAACTTCAGGCTCTTGAACGGTTTTCTGTTTCTGTTTTTTCTGTGCAGGTTTTGTCGACTGATCAGCCACTGATGTCTCGCTCTCTGTCTTTGAGACTTTAAGACTCTCTTCACCAACATCGCTGAGAGCTCTCTCCCTTTTCTGTCCAGCCTGCTTTGCCTCCTAAAATCACAAGATTAACAAAACCAATGCTAGTGTAAAATGAAAAAGAAGCTGCTTACATTTTTTTTGATAAAAATAAAAAAAACGTGGGGAGCTGAAGCTTCCTCACCGCGACTTGCTGCCTGACAGTGTGAACGTTTTGCAGCGACTCCTGGTAGCTCAGTTTGGCTTTCTTTCGTTCCTCTGAAAGACAAACACAAGCAATTATGCACATACTGTATATAATCACTTTAGACTCCACACGGTTCTAGTGTTGTTTGTACCTTGAGCTTTCTTGGCCTGTTCTTTAGCTTGCTGCTTGGCCTGAGCCTCCTTCTGCTGCTGCTCAATACTCTGTAGTTTCCACCGGTTATGAATCTGATATAAATGCAAACATTTTAAATAGTCAATATAAGCAATATAATCAATGCAACCAGAGCACCTTCACTGCATCTAGAATGCTTCTAGCATTTGAAGGTCAAGGTCTATACAGCTTTTCTTTTGATATATATGGGCAGTCAAGCAATAAAAAAAAAACTAAAAAACTAAAATCTAATTAAATTACACAATGTGGCAATTAATTAATCTATTAACCCCTTGCCCGTCACCCCCTGATTTGGCAAATTAGACATACTCATAGTAAAAAGACAACTGATCATAAGTTATTCTGAATATACACATAACCAATATTTAGAAAACCAACACTTGAGAGTTTACAGCTGAATACTCAGACAGTTATTATATATATATATATATATATATATATATATATATATATATATATATATATATATATATATATATATATATATATATATATGCTAAAACAAAAATAAATTTAAATATTTTAAATATTTTTCTTCATGTATAAAAATATTATGAGAATGTAGTATAACAACTTATAACTACAGCTAGCTAAAGGAAAGCACAAGTTTGGTCATGCTTTATTTAAAATCTGAGGCTGTTATGTCCAAAACTATGAATTTTATTAAACATTTTCTAAGACCATGTCTGGATTTTTTTTTTAGATGCTTTTATCAAACAAGTTTGTTGGTCTGAAGATACTTGCAGTCTTTGGTATAATGTCTAGTGAGGAGAACAGCTCAATTAATGCTACAATGTGCTCACTCGATGATCGTTTCACACTTTGGAATGTATGAGACGTAATTCTCATTATCTTTTTGTTATGAATCTTTTGTTTGTTTTTTAACAGCCATTATTCAGATCCATTATAACATGCATGTCTGTCTAAATGGCCCACTATCAGCACAGTATTTCATTTAGTAGTCGACATTATCTAGTCTTTCTAAAAGAAAATAAACTAAAAGCACATTATCTGAATTATTGTAACAAAATAGACAAAGCTCCTGGTCCAGCAGGTGTATCAGAGCTTTAGTTAGCATCAAGATACATAATTTAAAAGATTAAAATTACACCTTCACTCTATATTTCTTTAAGACTATTAATACTCTTTATGAATCATTGGTTCACCCAATTGATTCACTCAAAACACTGCTGTGTGTTGCTCTGAGACAACAGTTCTGCTCTGGCTTTATAGGTAATCAGGTGATCAAAAGATGGCAATATTGTATCTAAAATACAACACGATAACTCTTTTTTTGTAAAATCAATAATCACATTTGCACAAGCAATTCAGGACAAAACAGCACTTGTGTAATATTGTTATGATATAAATGAGACAAACTCATACAAGGCCATTTTGCCCTGATATGATTTTTATAGTCTCCATCACACAGTGAGTTTTTGCCCTGCTTCATGTTTGTCACAAATCCCCTGTATGAGATTTAAGATGAAATGCGTAGGTCTGGGGCAGGGAGGGTGTGTTTATTGCACTAATTGTAACACATTACAAACAAACACATCAATCAGGCATAATATTATGAGCACTTTTCTAATATTGTGTTCGTCCCCCTTTTGCTGCCAAAACAGCCCTGACCCATCGAGGCATGGACTCCACTAGACCCCTGAAGTTGTGCTGTGGTATCTGGCACAAAGATGATAGCAACAGATCCTGTAAGCTGCAAGGTGGGGCATGGAATTGAACAGAATCTCAAACTCGTTGTGCTCCTTAAACCATTCCTGAACAATTTTTGCTTTGTGGCAGGGCGCATTATCCTGCTGAAAGAGGCCACGGCCCCCAGGGAATACCGTTTCCATGAAAGGGTGTACATGATCTGCAACAATGCTTAGGTAGGTAGAATGTATCAAAGTAACATCCACATGGATGGCAGGACCCAAGGTTTCCCAGCAGAAAATTGCCCAGAGCATCACACTGCCTCCGCCGACTTGACTTCTTCCCATAGTGCATCCTGTGTTCCCCAGGTAGGCGATGCACAATCACCCGGCCATCCACGTGATGAAAAGAAAACGTAATTCATAAGACCAGGCCACCTTCTTCCATTGCATGGTGGTCCAGTTCTGATGCCCAGTGTTGGTGCTTTCGGCGGTGGACAGGGGTCAGCATGGGCACCCTGACTGGACTGTGGCTATGCAGCCCCATACACAAGCTGTGATGTACTGTGTATTCTGACACATTTCTGTCAGGATCAGCATTAACTTCTTGAGCTACAGAAGCTCGTCCGTTTGATAGGACCACACAAGCCAGCCTTCACTCCCCATGTGCATCAATGAGGCTTGGCCGCCCATGATCCTGTCGCTGGTTCACCACTGTTCCTTCCTTAGACCAGTGGTTCTCAAACCTGTCCTGGGGACCCCTCACCACTGCACATTTTGCATGTCTCCCTCATCAGACACCCAATTCAAATCTTAGAGTCTCTACTAATGAGCTGATGATTTGAATCAGGTGTGTTTGATGAGGGAGACATGCAAAATGTGTACTGGTTGGGGGTCCCCAGGACAGGTTTGAGAACCACTGCCTTAGACCACTTTTGATAGATACTGACCACTGCAGACCGGGAACACCCCACAAGAGCTGCAGTTTTAGAGATGCTCTGACCCAGTCGTCTAGCCATCACAATTTGGCCCTTGTCAAACTTGCTCAAATCCTTACGCTTGCCCATTTTTACCAGTTTCTAACACATCAACTTTGGGGACAAAATGTTTACTTGCTGCCTAATATATCCCACCCACTAACAGGTGCTCTGATGAAGAGATAATCAGTGTTAATCACTTTACCTGTCAGTGGTCATATATGCCTGATTGATACACACACACACACACACACACACACACACACACACACACACACAGTACAACGCCAAGAAGGGAAAAATAAACTATACCTCATAAATCTTTGAAGATGGGTCATATTTGGCATTCTTTGATATGTGAATGTCCTTTGACGGTAAATACTGGAAACAAACATTGAAATATCAGTGCAGTGCATGCTTAAGACAAAAGCCATCAGCAAGACTGAAGTACTGTACCATTCTGAAGGGGTTGTCAAATGAGCCCATGATGCTGTGCGCTTTCTGCTGTGCCACTGTCAGATGAGCAGGTGCTGGAGGTGCCTCATCCTCCTCCTAAAAAAACATTCACAGCTCTAAAACACATTCCCGAATCAAACTAAATCCTAAAGATCATTTAAAACTACAACATTTTCTAACCACATTAAATTTCTAACTTCTGCTGGACTTTATTAGGGCCCCCAAACTCCAGAAATGACTACCAAACAAACTGCATTTTGGCTTGATTTTGTTCAAAATGATCACACCAGCTCATTCTTTGCCTTTAACCACACTGCCTTTGTCTTAAACCTAGCCTTTGCTGTCAGCACACCCAAAAGTGTCCTACCGCAAACAGTCTGATTTTAGCTGGAGCTATCAGGCCATGCAAGGATTTTCCCTCTTGGTCCACACTTTCATTCTCCTCCTCTGAAAACAATACTCCTGGTTTGGTTGGGGTTTCTAAATACACATGGAGGAAACCATTTAATTATTTTAATGACTAAATTGAAGGGCAAATTAAAGACTCGTGAGGTATCCATAATATCTAGACCTACCAAAGGAAGAGAGGTCCAGGAAATCACTTTCAGACGAGCGGGAGGTGTCATGGGGTCCGAATAAAGTAGACTGTGGCTACAAGACAAAAGCAAGAGCTATTGAATAAGACGGCTTCTTTTGCAAGTTAGTTTCACAGGGCTGGATGAATCAGTCAACCCACCTTTCTTTTAGGGGTCATTGATTTCCTCTTTTCAGCAATTACCTCTGCCTGAGTAGAGACAACATTATTATTAGCTACTAATCTTTGGTTTACAATTTCATATTGATATTGCACTAATGTATTTATATAACATAAGTGATAGAAGTCAATCAGCTAAATGGTGTTTGTATAAGCGCACACCTTCAGTAAAGGAGTCTCTCGAGCTTCTTTGATAAGCTGATGAAGCTCATTGATCTGCTGGCGCACTAGTGGTGGAGTGGGGTTACAGCAAGCGATGATGCCCTGAGGCTCCCTAGAGTGAAAAAAACATCCGTTCATACAGTTCTCTGAGAGAGAGATACCAGCCATCTTACAGCTTCCAACAGAATAAAATATTAAAAGGATGCATCAAAAATTAATAAATAAATAAGGATTTCAAATACACTAGTCCATTCCAATTACTGACACTAAACAGCTTGGTCAGAAATCACCACGGTTGTGATGCCACTCACCACCCACATCTACAAAACATCTTTTCAGTTATTTGGCTCAGATATTTACTTAGCAAATGCCTGCAAACTATAATGTTAGCCAATCATAACAGAGGACATTTGACATCGTTTCTGTGCCATTATCTATAGCTATGGCGCGGACTGAACTATTCTTTTATATTTACAATTACTCTTACAACTATTTCTTTATTGTTAGTCCTTGGAGTGAACAGGCCTTAAAACTAAATTATGACCGTATGTTATTAATTACCTTATGGAGAAAAAAAAGTTCTATTTAGCATAAGGCCCCTTTAAAACTTACTTTGGAAGCTCTTCTGCAATCTTCATCATCATGTGATTTGGTAAGATATACCTGTGGAGGAACAACACATTCATGGATCACAACTACTACACAATAACTAGTAAATAACCACTAGTAATGGTTTGGGGCATCACCCAGTGCTCTCATCTTCCTGTCGTGCCAGTTTGTCTCTCCAGGCGTAGAGCAGTCTGAAAGCCGCCAGCTGTTGTGTGTTGAAGCTCTTCTTCTGCTTGCGGTAGAGCTCCATGTACGATTCCTCCGTAAAAATAGGCTTCACATATTTCTAAAGAGAAATACATGGTGGTTGTAAAATGTTTAGAAACAAACTAATTTTGAACTGGTTCTTTAAAGGTGCAGTGTGTAGTATTTATGAGGATCTATAAACAGAAATGCAGTATAATATACATAACGGCCTTACATAATGAACCGTTATGTTTTTATTACCTTAGAATGATTCATTTCTATCATTTACACCGCGGGTCCCCTGACAGTGAAGTCGCCATTTTGTGGCGTCATGTTTCTACAGTAGCTCTAAACGGACAAACTTCTCCACAGAGCGCTAATCACTCTGCTCTCTCCGATGACGACATTTTTGTCCTGTGTCAGCCACCGTAGCTTCTCAAATATGCTCTGAAAGGGAGGGGGGTTCAATTTACAACCTCACCTCTAGATGCCGCTAAGAATCACACACTGCACCTTTAAATGATTCCATTGTACTGATCAACACAAAGTGATTAACGCGTGATTTCCCATTCTCTTTTCATTCGGGATTGTTTAATTAATTGGCATTATGAACTCTGTCCACACCTTGAGCGAGAGGTCTCTGCTTTTAGCCCAGACCTGCTGAATGAGGGCAGGTTGCCCGTTGGCCATATCATACAGATCAGCTCGGACTCGATCATACACGTACAGCAGGTAGTGTGTGTCAGCCTGAGCGTACTTCAACATCTCATCTGGCAACGGTCTATAGACACAAAACACACCATCAGTATTCCTACAATGTCTACAACAGCAAAAAGAAACCTGCTGCAAAATGAGGGAGTTAATAGCCCCTTTCACACATACAAAAGGGGTAATAGTTCATGTGTGAACAGGACCTTTTAAAAAAATACAAGTGTGGCAAGCAGGACGAGGCAGAGGGATCGTGAGAACGGGGTGAGGCCTGTGGTTGTCTTGTCCTTTATTGTCATTGCTCCTCCTTTTATGCATCAGAGCTCCTGCGGGAGATACGAGACCGGTGTGGCGTGCAGCCGATGCTCATCACTCACACCACCGGCCTTGTCCTGCTTGCCACAACCAGTAAACTGATTACAGCAATTTACCAGTAAGGGAAGCAGTAACATTACTAGTAAATTACTGGTAATGTGCACCGTGTGAAGCGGAATGAAGATTACCTGTATATTCACATATGAAGTCAGAACGCGCTGATGTAAGAAGTCTGCTTCGGGCCAATCATAAAGACTTATGACGATGGCGCGATTACTCTGCACTATTAACAGTAAAAATGAAAGGTTTTTAATAGTGTTTATATTCAAATATGCGCTAAATGATCATCTTTAAAGTTGCACTATGTAATTTTTCCGTCTGCTAGAGGTCACCTATCTAAAACAAAGGTGTAGTTTGAGGATGTCAAGTTTGAGCTCAGAATCTCGGGACATGTGGTCTCACAGCCGGTGGAAAAGAACTGGGATAGGACGCATGAAATGGAAATCATGTTCATGGATGCTGTTAACAACGTTACTGTAGTGTGAAGCAGAGCAGGACCAAATGTTGAGGAGCTGAGCAAGGCCGCTGGAGCGATTGTTGAGCAACACATGGCGGCAGCGGGACTTTTATTATGATGGGACAAAATGCAGCACTATTTCTGTTTTTCTGGTCATGATTAAGAGGTAACGCAACTCTGTTTATCACATTAAATACATTTAAGTGTGTTTAAAATGATGTTATGACGTTACTCTGTGCGTTCGCTCAGCAGCTGCTGTGACACTTGTTCACACTGCTAAGAGTAAAGCACTTCTGCAGAATAAAACCGGAAACTGAGGGTAATGCAGATATGATGCAATTGACAGGCGACTCCCTCAGACGTCCCGGTTCATTGGTTAAAATAGCAATTTTCTCACAATTTACAAATAGTTGGAAACATTTGGGATATGGTAAGAACTCAACTGGATTAAAATATATAACTTGCCTAGTGGTTTTTGGATATTTTACTGCAAAAATATTACATAGTGCACCATTAAGTGCAGCGCCACTTCTTGAAGCTTTTTCAACATGTCATGCGCGAGACTCAGCCTTCTTTTCCATTCATCAGCGGTGCGCTCTGCAGTTGGATACTATTTTGTGCGTCTCTTGTTTTTAAGAGTTATGCCGGTCTCTCGGAGGTCAAATTGAACAGATAGTGAAACTGAAGTGCTTCTCATGCGGGAAGATAAAGATCATTTCCGATGAATTTACCGGTATTTTGCTGCTGATGTGTGAATGGTATCTTAGCTGTAAAAAGCCAGAATGTGAACAGTACGTGTGTATTTACAGGTAAAGTCATTCTAGTAATTTTACTATAATTTACTGGTATTGCTGTTTGAAATGGGCTAATGTCATACATAATGTTTTTGACTCGATAATAAAGCAGAACTCTTGTTCTGATCAAAATCTGAATGCATTACCGTATCCTCCAGTCTGCCAGCTGGTAGCGTTTATCAGAGTTCACGTTGCAGTAGACTTTCAGCAGATGGTCAAGGGTGTTTCGGCCGAGGTTCAGGCAACGCGCAGCATGATGGGTGTCAAACATGTTGACCACATAAAGACTGAAGTCCTTCTGTAGCCACTCAATGTCAGAGTCAGCCCCGTGAAACACCTGCAGGAGCATCAGCATCACGTTACATACAACTTTAACTCATTCACAGAGTAAAGACTACATCAAATGGCATTCACAGCACATTTAACATGCAGAATGAGACATTTCTATGAATGAAACTGGATACAGTCAGGCAGGACTTTGTTTAATGGGACTGCTGTGTGGATGAAGCAGGTTAGGCCATGACAAGACCAGGAACCTTTAAGTAAACAGGAATTTGTTTTTTAGCATTTGAATTCTTTCTTTTTTTATGAAATATAGCAGTATTTTAAATAATTTATCCATGCATATGTTTTTAGCTCATTTGTCCTCATAATCTTGAACAACTTTTCCTCCCTCTTGCAGTGACATTTCTCTGATGATGTGTTGCAACTGGTGTGAGGGCAGGACAATAACCTGTCACTCACATTAGATCCACCAATAGCAAACCAGAACCGTCCAATCAATTCCCATTGGACAAAATCGAATTCTTACTTGTTCGAGAAGCCGTTTCATGCGGATGCACATCACAATAGGAAGGAAAAGACTATTGCAACTTCTGTTTCATGACGATTTTACAATATGACAAACAACTGCCAAAATTCTATAGTTTATTCTATAGTTATAGAACTACAGTATTACTTTACACTTTGCAGAAACACACACACACACACATCTAAGTGGGTAACTGTTAAAAAAGCATAACATTATAGTCAATCACCTTTACAATGGCGGGGTCAGTGAAAGTCTCGTTTAAGATGTACATTTCACTGCGCAGCTCCAGCGTGTCTATAATGAAATCCTCCTCTCGCGTTGATATCTGCATCAAACACGTGATTCCCAAAAAGCTTCTGTAGGAATGATGCTGAAGACGGAAAACTGGTGTCAATTAAAAACTTAAAGTGATACCGTGATTAATTAGCATCCTGAAAAACAGTCATACCTCCAGGTCCACAGCGAACTCCGTCATCTTGGCCAACTTCTCATTCATAGCAACAAGATCATCTAAAGTACTGATGAACTGACAAGTGGACTCAGCAATAGGTTTATACATCTAAAACACACACACACACACACACACACACACACACACACACACAATAATTCATGTTAAATTAAAATGAAAATACTCCTCACGTGACAAGAAAACAGGCAATGGAAATCAGAAAAGGGGATGAATAAGACACTGACCTGGGCATCAGGTTTACAATGCAGACTCTCTGGCATGACCAGATGGTCCAATTCATACTGATAAGGGTGGGAAAACCTGAAAAACAGCATTACAATCCCTTCACAAGACTAGAATTAAACACTGATGTATAATGACACTAGATGGCTTTACGCCAGATAAATCACAGAAATGTCTCTTACATGTCATCCACATGCTCTTTTGTTCTCTGCTGATGGATAAAATCCGCCAGTGCAGCAGGAACATCTAAATCCTCCGGTCTCTCCTTACGAATGTGTTTGTCTGCAAAATCTTAAAAAAAAAAAAAAAAAAAAAAAAAAAAAAAAAACACACATTTGGTAACATTTTAATATATAGCTCTAATATTTAGAATATCTATTTTTATTATATTTGAAGCTACACTATGCAACATTTGCCCGTCTAGCATTTGAACTATAACACAACAAGAAACTTGCGGAGGAACATGGGTTTGGTATTTTACGCAAATCTGAGTAATTCAGTTGTTACGGCTTCTTTTCTTTATTTACTGATATGACGTAAACACACAAGGTTTAATTAAACTAAATAATTAAAAAGTATTTTTATTTAATTTATACACTGTAAAAAATTATGTGATCCATAAGTTATGCCAACATGTTTTTACACTGCTTTAACTCATTAAAATACGTTCACAAAGTTCATTTTTGACATTAATGACATGACTTAAACATCCAAGTTGACTGTACTTAATTTAAGGCAGCACACTTTTTTAACAGTGTATTTTTTTTAAAGATTTATTGTGGTCACTTGGTGGAAGTATAGTATCTGGAAATGTTAGCAACATGAAAAAAAACACCCTTCTCTGCCTTTTTGCTAAAGAAATCGTTGAGACTTTTTTACCACTCACATGACGGCAGAGGTTTCATTGCATTGGGTTTGATGAAGATTTTGGAGACAAAAGGAGTGTTGCTGTTATCCACTTTGTCCCTGAACTTGAGTTGTGGCCGCTGAATGTTTTTAGCGTGCAGAAGGCGAAAGGTCTCTGTGTTGCGGCCTCCCCCCTGTAAGAAGAGAAGCTGCCATCATGCCAGAACCTGCTCCTCGATGATCTAGACATTCTCAAATACTCGACATTTCCTCTCTCAATCAAAAATGTTGCACTGTATCAAATGTCAGATGCGCTGAGAAACTAACCTTGCGATTCCAGCTGGACACAACGATCTTGGGCGGCTGATATCCTGCAGGCATCACCGGCTGCTGGGAGCGACTCACACCTGAGGCCTCGTCCAGGAGAATGCCCTTAAAAAACATATCACAAATCCAGCAGTAGTCAGCTTACAGATATGGCGGGACAAAAGACAGATATGCAGCACTAGACTTAAAGTATTGAGACCTTTTAAACATTCATTTCTACAAGCAGCTATTGTGACATTACTCAAACACAATGGAAGCAGTGGCGGTCTTATAGGTTTCAGACATTTAAATATAGCATAAGTACCAGTAAAAAATACATTTATAGTTTGTAAAATATACACTTATGTCTATGGAAGCAGAAATTACCCTTTCAGATATAGTTTGAAAACGTGTTTTATTGATAGGCCATCCAAGATTCCTCACATTGCGTAGGTAACCATAAAGTCTACTCTAATTCTAAGAGAATATCGTAGGTACAAAATGAATAGTGCCCCAGTGTTGTCGTCATTTTTTTTTTTTTTGAAGCTAAAATGTAACACAGCAGAGGCGAATCATATGCAGATTAGAGCTGATTTTTCAGATTAATTTGAATTTATTCAAGAAATCGTGGTTTTGAATAAAAATGTTAGCAAACGTTACATTCAGATCAATGATAACAGTTAAGAGAAGAAAAGATTGGTACATTGGAATGCTGTCACTAAGACAATTGCGCACATCTGTTTTCTTTCTCAATTGTGTAACTGACTGTTTACGAGGGTACCCGCCAAGACGGGCATTTTGAGTTCTGAAGGTGAACGAAGGTCTTACGGGTTTGGAACGACACGAGGGTGAGGAATTAAATGGCAGGATATTCTTTAAGGACACACATCCGGACCGAAACGCCTTGACGCAACCTGATATTTGAATGTCAAAGTTATTGTTAGAGTAACACTCGTACCACTTTCTCAAGGATGATATCATTTGAGTCCACCACCAGGTCAAACCTGTCCTCCAGTCCAGTCAGTTTGTTCCGGTCTCTCATGTGAGATCTACAGCCATGATGCTGCATGATCTTGCTCATACTGTCACGAGAAACAAACAGATATTAGTACAATATGACGTCTCCGGTTATAACAGTGAACTTCATGCACCCCTCGAGTTCTGTTAGGGTCCAACAGACGCTAAGACTCATGTAATATTTTAGCCGCACAATTAATCATTACAGGATTCTGATCTCGATTCAAACACCCACACGATTGTATTCCTAAATGACAGCGATTCAATTATGCGTATTAAACCTTTGACAAGTATGATCACGGTGAACATTCAGATGTGCGATGGCTGCCGCTGACCCCGAGTCTTTTCAGCCATACAGTTTCATTATTTCTGTGTTACAGAAAATTAACATGACACTTCAAAAAAAAAAGACTGTATCCATTACATCTTTAAACCAACTGGTGGCGACAAGTGACTTGTATTTGTCATTGAATCATTCCCCAATGTCCATACTATCCATCCTAAATAGTATGTGAGATTAGAATGAGTGTGTCCTAAAGCATAGTTTGTTGAAAAGGGTGTCAAAAGTCCCCAGATGGTCTACTATTTCCTGTAGATTTTCAAAGTGTGGACCCGTGCACACTCTAAAGCAGAGGCCACCAAACTCAGTCCTGGAGGGCCGCTGTCCTGCAGAGTTTAGCTCCAACCAGCCCTAAAACAGCTGTCTGAAAGTTTCTAGGGTGCCTGTCTAAACCTTGATTAGCTGGTTCAGGTGTGTTTAAATGGGGTTGGAGCTGAACTCAGGACAGTGGGCCCCCAGGACTGAGTTTGGAGACCCTGCTCTAAAGGCTAATATTGACCACAACCCATTGTGCTTTAGAGGAGGATTCGGTTCAGCAACAAACTATAAAAAAACAAACAAACAAAAACATTGCGGATACATGTGACCAACAGTAAGAGGTTTAGATAAAGCTTTGAGTGGCAAATAATCAAAGTTTAACCTGATAAAAAAAGATTTATTTAATGTTATCCGTCCGTGCTATATTTCATCTGCAATAACAATGAGGACTTTAATAAAGACCTGTTTGGCCATTAACTTTTAAATGCATGATTATGCATTAATATGAGGAGAGTTTTTTCGCATGAAGGAAGAAAATTAAATGAAATGGAGGATCATTTAACTGTGACAAGATGAGTGACAGGCCAGTTTATGGTGACAGGATGTGTCAGGATGCAAAGAAGCAATTGTATGACGTGGTAGTATGTCCTAAAGCTTGTCTACGCCTTTGCTGTACACTCAAAAGTATGTACTTTTTCTTCACAAAAACAGCTGCAATATGTAACAATTTAACATATTGTTTCAAATCATTCTAGGGCAACTTTAAAAGGACATGCACAAAAATGGCCCCAAAAAATTAAGATTTTAACATGCTATAAAAAATGACCTGTGGGGTATTTTGAACTAATACTTCACTTACACACTTTGGGGACATCAGAGACTTGTTTTTACATCTTGTAAAAAGGGGCATTATATGACCCCTTGAAAGAAAATCATGACTTTATCAGATTCTTTATCCAGAATCGTGCAGCTCTAGTAATAATGTATCGATATCCTTATAAAGAAAAAAAGAAAAAAGAAATCTGGGAGGAATTTCAGTTTATCCAGTAGGGCATAATAAGTAATTATAATATCTTGTTACAGTACAATTAAAGGTGGGATAAGCGTTATTTCAAAACCGTTTTAGAAAAAGGACTCGGGCCGAGTGGAATAACAAACTTATAGCCAATCAGCAGATAAGGGGCGTGTCTATGGTGAGAAGAGAGTGCACGTCATTATTAAAAACACACGAGTCACACAGGACAGACATTAGCCAAGAAAGAACTAATATATGCTGGCTTTTGCTTGAATATGCTCGTGTGTCATGTTCGCTTGTTTGTCCATCTGCGATCGTATTGTGTCTCACTTCAGCGATAATAAAGACCTGTTTACTTCCACACCATATGGAGCATCTAAATCCCCTCAGTGTTTCAAGGTTTCAAGCGTCAGCTCACTAAATGTGTTCGACGGGTAAGATACTATACTCCTAATATTTACTGGTATGTTTGTTTCCTCTTTATATCTATATTACCCATCCGGTCATAATTGTAATATATGTCGTTAGCAGGACTATCAAGCTTGTATAGCCTACTAACTTTATCGAGTTGTTCATGAGAACTGTTTGTGTTTTGTGATCGCTATAACTCTAATCTTGTCATAATTGTAATATGTCTTTAGCTTGATTGTCGCCTCGTGTTCTATCGAGTGGTTTACGAGAATGGTTTGTGTTTTGCGATCGCTATAACTCTAATCTTGTCATAATTGTAATAAGTCTTTAGCTGGACTGTCGGCTCGTGTACTATCAAGTTGTTCGATCATGAGAACGGTTTGTGTTTTGTGATCGCTAAAACTCTAATCGTGTCATAATTGTAATATGTCGTTAGCTGGACCGTCGGCTCGTGTACTATTTGTTCATGAGAACGGTTTGTGTTTTTGTGATGGAAGGGGTGACTTTTTCAACCTGGATTAGTGTAACACAGATTCTGCCATAGTCGTTGCCTGGGTTACGTATGTGTGGGGCGGAGCTATCAAAATAGGGCAGAGACCCTTTTTTAGGGTAGGGGCGTGTTTGTTTTGGTGATTTGAAATATCATCAACGGTTACCAGATATCACTTATCCCACCTTTAATATGAGTCCTCATAACCTTACTGATGAATTGAATCAACAAACCCATGAAGTATCAATCTGATCTTCGTGTGATTTATTTCAGCATTTCACCAAAAGTAACAAAATATACCATTGTATTTATATGTTTTATGATATCCCTCATGGTAATTGTGTATATCTATTTTAAAAGGGACCACACTATATGTTTACATTTCATGCAATATACCGGATTTTGCCAAATGCCATTTAATGGCATTGTTTTAAGTAAGCTAGAATACCTTGACTTATTAGAGACACTATGGTATTGACCCTTAGTGTATACTGGTCCAGTGCTTCAGTGAGTGTGTTTTACCAGTGTAAGAGCTGGTCGCCCTGAGAGGCGCAGAAGTGCTGGAAGGCGGGGAAGCTGCGGTACAGATCAAACTCATCTCCGGCCGCTGGAAGAGCTGCAGACGCTTTCGTGGCCGCGACCACCGCTCCCAGACCGTACTGTGGAAACAAACACCAATCAAATATATTTACTTTGACTTCACTTGTGTAAATTTGACATATTAAACGTTACTGCGTATGCACGCATGGCCTGTTTCCACGTTGCAGTTGTGTTTACAGTCAGTAACAGCGCTGACAGCGGAATTTACACACTGAAACGATTAACTAACCTTGACGAATGCATCAACATCCTTAAATCCGGGACAAAACTCTGTTTCTGCCTCTGTTTCTTCGGCTAATGAAGATTGGTCGCTCTGTATAACAGTGGCAGCACTACTCGAGGAGGCAGCCATATTGAAACATTAAATCGCGAAAACTGCAGCCGCACGAGAATACTTCTTCCTCTATGCCAACCGGGTATGTCGACGGCAGCCAACATCGCCATCTGGAGGACAGTTTTGGTTACTAGAAGCAGCTCTTATTTGCGTAAAAAGTCAAACTGCTTTGACATATTTTGCAAATATTAAAATACATTTCTTTAACCTTCAAACTAAGAGGACCTATTCAGTTTTTATATAAATTGAATTGCATTTCATTGATAAAAATCAGAGCATAGGCAGAGCTGCCAACTCTCACGCATTGGCCGTGAGACACACGCATTTGATTGGTTTCACACGCTCACACGCCACACCCCTTATTTCTCACGCTGAAGTGTCAACCCTGTCGGTCAAATGCCTGAAAGATAAGTTTATCTATAGATCTACCTGATGAGCAACTCTTAATCAGAGCCGGTCGCCTAGGGCCCCGCCTTATCTTGGGAGGCCCCGTCGAGAGCGCATTATTGCAGCGCGAAAGTACATTAATGTAGTGCGCGAGCGCGAATCTCTCTGCTCGCGCGCGGAATATAATGCGCGAGCGGAAATTTCTCTCTTCTCGGGCGCGGAATGTAATGTGCCGAGAGCGAATCTCCCTGCTCGTACGCGAGAACTCTGCGTGCGCTCTCAGATACGCTGCACTTGGAAGATTTTTCTCTGGGCTCACTCAGAGAATATGCCTGCACTTAAAACGTGTCCAGTGCAATCGCGAATCTCTGTGTGTGTTGGAGAGAGATGCACGCAAAAAGAACTATACCAAACTAAGCTACTGATTTTAGTTGGTCTGAATCATGGGCGGCCAACTAAAATGGTCTAAATCAATTCCATTTGTTGCCTTCAGTAAATTAAATAGCTCAGTATTTTTCTGCCTGTATTGGGCATAAGATTAGTAGCCTAATGAATGTGTGCATATTGTGAATTAATTTAATAAACGTAGTCACCTTTCCCAGTAGCCTTCAATAAATTAACGTGTCTGCAAAAATGATTCATAAAACATAAATATCAGTTAACCAGATTTACTTTCTTCACTGACGAAAATTGTCCTTGACATGGTTTTTAAGCTATTGTTATCAAATTTTTTTGGTCTTCAGAACATATTAAAATGCACATATGTAGATCATAGAAATCAAAATTTTCTCGGGGGTGCATGCCCCCGAACCCCCCTAACTACCTCACATTTGGAATCTCAGTGATTATAAAACGGTGCCTTTATTATGATTAAGGGATGTAGGTCCTATACAGAATAAGGCCTTAATATTTGATTTATAAGTAGCAATAAACAGCCAATATCCTAATATAGAATTGGACCCTAAACTAAAGTTTTACCATTTTTGTCATACCCTCACTGGATCCGTCATTACTAAGTTAAGCCACTGTCTCTATAGTGCTTTAAAATTGTGTGTGTCTATAGGATGTATACAAACCGCCATATAGATGCAAAAAACAAACGAACAATAGTACCCCATTTAAATGCAGATGCATATATAGAGAGAGCTATTATTATTATTTATTTGTTTATTTATTTTTTGCAATTTTTGCTTTGTACGGCAACATTTTGGTTGGCACCACCAAATCTCACTCTAAGTTTTTTTGAAAAGTTGGCAGCTCTGCATAGGCTACTGAATCAGAGGATAATAAAATATAAAATAAAGCCTGTGATATGTTTTTATCCATCCATTCATCCACCCAATCCATCAATCCACCCAACCACCCAATCCATCCATCCAACCATCCATCCAATTCATCCATCTATCCATCCATCAACCCAATCCATGATCCATTTATCCATTCATTCTTCCATCCATCCATCCATCCATCCACCCAATTCTTCCATCTATCCATCCACCCAGCCATTCAATTCATATATCTATCAATGTATCCATCCATCCAACCATGTATCCATCTATATATTCATCCATCCATACATACATATATCTAATCCATCCATCCACCCACCCAATCTATTAATCATCCACCCATCCACCTACCTAATCCATCCATCCACCCACCCAATCTATTAATCATCCATCCATCTACCTAATCCATCCATCCACCCACCCACCCAATCTATTAATCATCCATCCATCCATCTACCTAATCCATCCATCCACCCACCCAATCTATTAATCATCCATCCATCCATCTACCTAATCCATCCACCCACCCACCCAATCTATTAATCATCCATCCATCCATCTACCTAATCCATCCACCCACCCACCCACCCAATCTATTAATCATCCATCCATCCATCTACCTAATCCATCCACCCACCCACCCACCCAATCTATTAATCATCCATCCATCCATCTACCTAATCCATCCATCCACCCACCCAATCTATTAATCATCCATCCATCCATCTACCTAATCCATCCATCCACCCACCCAATCTATTAATCATCCATCCATCCATCTACCTAATCCATCCACCCACCCACCCACCCAATCTATTAATCATCCATCCATCCATCTACCTAATCCATCCATCCACCCACCCAATCTATTAATCATCCATCCATCCATCTACCTAATCCATCCACCCACCCACCCACCCAATCTATTAATCATCCATCCATCCATCTACCTAATCCATCCACCCACCCACCCACCCAATCTATTAATCATCCATCCATCCATCTACCTAATCCATCCACCCACCCACCCACCCAATCTATTAATCATCCATCCATCCATCTACCTAATCCATCCACCCACCCACCCACCCACCCAATCTATTAATCATCCATCCATCCATCTACCTAATCCATCCACCCACCCACCCAATCTATTAATCATCCATCCATCCATCTACCTAATCCATCCATCCACCCACCCATCTATTAATCATCCATCCATTCATCCACCTACCTAATCAATCCATCCACCCACCCAATCTATTAATCATCCATCCATCCATCCATCCATCCAATCTTTTAATCATCCATCCATCCACCTAATCAATCCATCCACCCACCCACCCACCCACCCATCCATCCCTCTACGTAATCAATCCATCCATCCACCCACCCACCCAATCTATTAATCATCCATCCATCAATGATCCATGTATCCCTCCATCCACCCAATCCATCCATCCATCCATCCATCCATCCATAATCAATAAAACAAACACACACACACACACCAATTACATTTTATTTTTCAATATATTGCAACTATTATTTTGAGCATCTTGAAATCCCGTCCAACACTTGAAATGACCATTTGGTTAGATTATAGGACAGCACGGAGTAACAAAAACAAGACGTGTGATCAGTAGATGAAAAGCAGACTTTTATTAACAAACATCTATTTACACTGTGGTCAGCAAACACATGTTGATGGACAGGCAGTCAATGTAGAACTATGGAGAAGTGAGCAAACACAGGAAAGAGGCTTAAAAAACACCTGTACAAAGAGACAGAGCAATAAAGATGAGTGGAAAAGGTGTGATAAAAATATTTATCATTCCTTTTCTCATTATAACACATATGCAGCAGACTATCATTGCTGGCTTATATTCAATATTCTAAAATCTACAATTACAAATGTACATGACTATTTTCAGAGTGGTACAAAATGCAAGTTTCCTGTTCCTAGAGTAGAGAGGTCATGTACAGAAGGACATTAAACACTAGGGGGCAGGATAGATCCATGGTCAATATGATGGACTAACAGAACATTGTACAAGATTAAAGCAAGCCAAAATTAAGCTGAAAGCGTTACATAAATTCGTAAAATAAATGCAAAGAGACTTCCCCAGAACCCTTGCAATGTTTAAAGGAGTAGTTCACTTTAAAATAAAACTAATTTCCTCAGGCTCATGATGTTACAAAACTTTGTTGATTTAACACAAAACAAGATGTTCTGCAGAATGTTCATGCAGCTCTTTTCTATACGAGAAAAGCACAAAGCTATCATATGACTTCAGCGCACAAGTGCACTCTTTCAGTAGGGGAACTTACATAAAAGAGCAACGTGAGCATTCTTCACAATTCACATTCTTCTCCTTTTGCACTCAGGCACACAGGTAAGAGCAATGGTGAACTACTCCCTTAAGAGCATGATGTGCCCAGTTCCTTTACCACCAGGCCACAAGAAACCAAAATGTTGCCAATACAGTCCACAAATCTCATGATATGAAACATCTGGGATTGCAAGCAACTTAACAATGCAACTGAAGTTACAAAACCCTGACCTCTGGCCTTCACATCTCATATTGAAAAGAAATACACAGCCTCTGTCATCATAAGCACTATATGATACACGTAACATTGCATGTCGGGGTCAATCAGTTGTGCTTTGAGGTTTATGTTTCCAGAACAGTTACAGTAGCTCTGCATCTACAGTGAAAGACAATGACAGCCACGCAACCGTTTTCATATTCATATAAAGACATGCTGACGATTTGTTCACAAACAGCTGATATTTGATTACAAGCACCATTCAAATGAAAGAACCACTTTCTGTTTTATAATATCAGCCAGTTATGTAATAATAATGATGAAACACAATAGTATGAGGTTATGCAGTATATTGTACTGACTACCGGAGGATGGCCAAACTAGTTTCTGTTAGATCTAAAGGCTGATTATACAAAACACATTGTGCAATAATGATGATTATTAACATTAAAAATACTGAAGGGCATGTACAGTGATCCCAAAATGTTTGAACGCTTAAGTCACACTTAACATGGACACATTTCATTGCATTAGATACAAAATATCAAACCAAGAAGCATCTGCAAATAAAATGAACCACTTCCGCAAGGTTTTTAGTCATTCTTACAAGAAAGGGTTCTATGCAGAACCTTAAAATATTTTTTATCACTTAAATAACCCATTAAACATGAAAGTATTATGCAGTCGCTCAATACATTTCTCCTTACACACTCTAAAACACATAAAGGTTCCAGATGGTGTTTTTCACAGTGATGGGCAAAGTTAGTTTTACAAGTAATGCGTTACAATATTGCATTCTACCTACAAAAAAGTAACTTATTGCATTACTTGGTTACTTCATGTGTAATGTGTTACATATATTTTACATAACTTTTTCTCACATGGGCTGGGCTTGCTTGCTCAAATGTTTTTTTTTTGTTTTTTTTTTTGGCATACGTAAAGGCCCTTTACACCAAAAGTTTTTGCTTTGTATGGTTGAAATGGGTTATCAAAAGCAATTCCTCTTAACATGAGGACAGGAGAGCTGTCAGCCAATGGGAAACAGTCATGTGCGTTAATTATTTGAAAAAGTAAGTCAGGTTTTTTGTTGTAAATTTAAAAGTAATGTTACTTTACTAGTTACATGAAAAAAGTAATCTGATTATGTAACTCAAGTTACTTATAATGTGTTACCCCAACACTCGACTCCAATAAAATAACCTTTCTGTGAAGAGTTCCTAAAAAAGAAATGGTTCCACTTTTGTGCGATAGAAAGGTTCTTCTAGGATGTTAAAGGCTCTTCAAGAAACCATCAATGCAAATAACAACCTTTATTTTTAAGAGTATTATAGAACCTTTTTGGTATAAAGGGTTCTTTAAAATTGAGTCAAGAACCCTAGGGTTCTATATAGGACCCGACTGAAGCCCCATTGAGTGTGTATAACCTACATTTGGTCTAATGTCATGACATTCATACATTGTTTAGCGTGATTCAAGTGTCTAAGTACAGGGATCACTGCATTAAACTAAATCTGAGGCTGTGTTCACACTTGGCATGTTAGGTTTGATTAAATTGAACTCTGATGCGATTGCTCAGTCAGTGCAGTTCCTTTGAATAAGTGTGAACGCTGCCTTCTGAACCCTGGTGCGCACCAAACGAGCTGAAAAGATGGGTTTTGGTCCGCTTCTAAACGAACTCGGGTGCGGTTCAAAAGAGATATCAATGCAACACGGACCAAAGACATGGAAACGAACCAAAAACAGGAAGATGCGACCCTAAAAAGGACAGAATGCTCACAGTTTTTTTCTCGTCACAGTCACGTTGGCCTTCACAGGCGTCAGAACGGCATCTCCTGGCAGCAGATCTTCATTCGTGTGTGTGACGTAGGGATTCATGTCACTGTTTTGACTCCTTTAGTCCTCATCTCGCACACATCGAGTGCATTTAGGCCAGCACATAGCATTGTATCGGTTATTCCAACAGGAAATTAAAGCCAACCATATCCCTATGCCTTTAGGTTCGAGTTCAGTATCTTTGGGGTTTGATGTTAAAATGCCAATTTTGTTTGGTCCAGATCAAATGAACCAGGTGAACCGAACTACAAGTGTGAACACACCCTAAATCTGAGAGTGAATCATGAGAATCATACATCACACTGACATTTCAAGAAAAGCTCTAATTCATTTTTGTTTTTACTTCCTTTGCTTCTATTTTTGACTACCAAAGGAGTTTAGCTCGCTTTGTCCTCCTCTCGGCTCCCTCCTCTGTTTTACTGAGCACATCCTGTGTGAAGGTAAACAGCATTCAATGGCCCTCCTCACACGCACAAACAGACCTGGAACTCGCTGAACCTCCGCATCTCAACTCCCTCCCAATAACTCAAACGCACAGACCACACACAACACCGGTCAAAATACAGGACCTTTTTGTTTAGATATGCTTTACAGCCACTTGTAAGTGTCTAAATGAGGCCGCCGGAACCATGTCCCAGAGCATCTGATGGAGCGACTGTGTTTTGTCCAGAGCAAGAGCCAATTCTCCAACACTGATTTAGGATGAATTAGAGGAGAGTGTTTTAAACAGAGGAGAGGGCAGGAGGTGAGGAGCAGAGAGGAGGAACGGGCAGAACGGCTCCTCTTCAGGACACGCTCTCATTTACGAAGACCTGAAAAACACAAACGAACAGAGAAATGTTATTAGAGTTAACCAACATATCGGTTTAACAGAACATTTTGGTGGTGAGAGTTGCAGACGGTTGTTATTTGGAGAGTTATTTTGTTCATATTTAATGCCACTTTCTATTTTACTTTATTTGCAGTTTATATTATTTAAGTGTTTTGGTTCAATTTGAATGCAAACACTACCGTTCAAGCTTTGAGGTCTGATAGATATTAATACTTTCACTCTGCAAGGATGAATAAAGTGAAAACATTTACAGTTAAAAATTTTTTTTTTTCAAATAAATGATAAAAAAAATTATATTCCTTTAAAAATCCTGAAAAAATCTATCACTGTTTCCTCAAAAATATTAAGTAGTGCTGGCAATCGATTAATCACGATGAATCCTATCTAAAATAAATGTTTGTGTTTCCATAATATATGTACTGTGTATAATTATTAAATAAATACACACTTCATGCAAATATTTAAGAAATAGTTGCATGTATATACTGTATATATTTTTTTAACATATTTTTCTTATATATATATATATATATATATATATATATATATATATATATATATATATATATATACATACATACACACACACACACACACAGTATAAACATAAGAATTATGCACACATATATTGTGTAAACACAAACCTTTATTTTGGATGTGATTCATCGCGATTAATCGATAGCTCTAATATTTAGCAACATTGATACTAATAAGATTTCTTGAGCAGCAGATCTGGATATTAGAATCATTTCTGAAAGGCCATGTGAAAATAAGACCTCAAAAATAAATTACATTTTAAAATATTAGCCTAAAATAAAAGACAGTTGTTTTTGTACTAATATTTCACAATATTAAAGTTTTTAATGTCAACAGAGACTTCTAAAAAAATGTTACTGAAACCATTTTTACGGCAGTTTTTATTTTATATTACTTTATAAAAAATAAAAAATATATATATTGTAATAAGTCATTATTGTTAAATGTGTAAAAAAGTTTAGCATTACTTAACACTAAGTGGAAAGTTTTCATCCATATTATTGACAGTCAAGTTAACAATCAGCCGATTCATTCTGTGACTGCCCTATTTTCCCGACTCGGACATCTGTATCTGCAAAATCCACTTTTAATTAACCTCTAATTACAATACTAGAAGTTAAAACTATACTTGCAAACACACACACACACACACACACACACACACACACACACACACACACACACACACACACACACACACACACACACACACACACACACACACACACACACACACACACACACACACACACACACACACACACACACACACACACACACACACACACACACACACACACACACACACACACGCTGGGTGATTTATTAAAGTCCCTGAGAGCGTGAAATGGTTGTGTATCTAGAGACAGGACAAGTACTTCTCTCATTTGCAGCTAGTCTGATTAAACTGTCATGAAAAAAAGTCCCCGGGGCTAATGTAATGTGTTTAGCACTTCCATGTGCACATATTGAAAAGGCTTCTTCTTCTTCTGCACACACTCATTACAGATTGTGCATAATTTAAGGCTTATTGAAATGAGGCCCGGCCCGGTCTCAGAGGGACCACTCCACTGATCTAAATTCTTCATATGCAAAAGATAAAAACACATCAAATCAGGGGTATATAGCAGCAGGTGGTATGCAGATTGAGACAATATCACAACCCAAACAAAAAAACGCAGACTTAAAATGTATCATTGAAACTCAACCACACTGCTCTGAGCTTCTACAACCTTCTACAAAACCAATTCCAAAAAAGTTGGGACACTGTACAAATTGTGAATAAAAAAAGTAATGCAATAATACAGATCTCATAAACATATATTTTATTCACAATAGAATATAGGGTAACACTTTAGAATAATGGTCCGTTATTAATAGATAACTATTCAGGAAGTAATGCAGGACTAGTGAGTAGCACTACATTAACACTTCAGCAACTACTATTAACTAATATAGAAACAAACTGAACTAATCAGTAAGTAATATTGAATTTAGGAGATAGTTCCTTATTAAGTAATCAATAATTACTGACTGAGATTAGCCTCATTAATAACTATAAACTAACTGACCAATTATCACATTATTGTGAGTCTGAGATGTAAATAATCATATTCTTTACTCTGAGTAAAGTCATTAAAATGTGTCACTAATTACTTAAGTGTTACCTAGTCCTAATGCAGGAGCTACTGGTGATCTGGACCATTATTTTAAAATGGAAAATATGTTTTTTTTTTACTTTAAAATAAGGGTCCAGATCACCAGTAGTCCCTGAAGAGTGATTGGGTACTTGAGTAATTAGTGATGCATTTTACTTTATTCAGATTGGACACTTTTTTAGAACATCTAACAATGTTTTCCACTTTAAAATAATGCTCCTGCATAATGACTAGGTAACACTTAAATAATCAGTGATGCATTTTATGACCACATTGAGAGTAAAAAAAAGACAATTTCTCAAATCTCAGACATGTTAATGTTTGGATTAGTAGTAATTCTTTATAATATTTCCATTTTACCTATTAGTTATTTAGTGACGCAAGTCTCATTCAGTAACTATTAAGGAACTATCTTAATCCTGAATTCAATATTACTTACTGATTAGTTCAGTTTGTTTCTATATTAGTTAATAGTAGTTGCTGAAGTGTTAATGTAGTGCTACTCATTAGTCCTGCATTACTTCCTGAATAGTTATCTATTAATAACGGACCATTATTCTAAAGTGTTACCCTATATTCTATTGTGAATAAAATATACGTTTATGAGATCTGTATTATTGCATTACTTTTTTTATTTACAATTTGTACAGTGTCCCAACTTTTTTGGAATTGGGTTTGTAGACGGTTGTCGAAGCTCAGAGCATTGTGGTTGAGTTTCAATGATACATTTTAAGTGGAACAATAGTGGAGCAATATCAGAAAGGAGTTTCTCCCAAAAAAAATTGCAAAGAGTTTGAAGTTATCATCATATACAGTGCATAATGAGGGCGGCAGTGGCTCAGTAGTTCATGTAGATTGTAAACAAACCCGAAGTTTGGTGGTTCCATCCCCGGTTCCACCAAGCGTCAAGATGTCCATAAGCAAGACACCAAACCTCAGCTGCTCCCGACGAGCTGGATGGTGCCTTGCATGGCTGACACCGCCATCGGTGTATGAATGAGAGAGTGAATGGGTGAATGTCAGGCAATATGTAAAGTGCTTTGGATGGCCATGGGTCTGTTATAAATGCAGTTGATCCCCGGTTTACCATAATATCATCCAAAGATTCAGAGAATCTGAAGGGTCAAGGCCAGAAAACCATACTGGATGCCCATGATCTTTGGGCACTGCATCACATACAGGAATGCTACTGTAATGGAAATCACAACATGGGCTCAGGAATACTTCCAGAAAACAGTCTGTGAACACAATCCACTGTGCCATTCGGCTAAAACCGGCTAAATCAAATTTTGAAGTTCTTTTTGGAAAACTGGGATGCCATGTCACCCGGAGTAAAGAGGACAAGGACAACTCAAGTTGTTATCAGCGCTCAGTTCAGAAACCTGCATCTCTGATGGTATGGGGTTCCATGAGTGTGTGAGTGCGTGTGGCCTGGGCAGCTTACACATCTGGAAAGGCACCATCAGTGCTAAAAGGTATATCCAAGTTCTAGAACAACATATGCTGCCATCCAGACGTCTTCTCTTTCAGGGCAACATGACAATGCAAGAACCACATACTGCCTCAATTAAAACATTCTGGCTGCGTAGAAGAAGGATCCGGGTACAGAAATAGCAGTCCAGTGCAGATCTTTCATCCAAAGAAAACATTTGGCGCATCATAAAGAGGAAGATGCGACAAAGAAAACCTAAGGCAGTTGAGCGACTAGAAGCCTGTGTTAGACAAGAATGGGACAACATTCATATTCCTTAACTTGAGCAACTTATCTCCTCAGTCCCCAAACGTTTGCAGACTGTTATAAAAAGAAGAGGGGAGGCCACAAAGTGCTAAACATGGCCTTGTCATGACATGTGCATGACACAACTTTTTTGAGATGTGCTGATGCCATGAAATTTAAAAACAATAAATGTTTCCCTTAAAATGACACATTTTCTCAGTTTAAACATTTGATATGTCATCTATGTTTTATTCTGAATAAAATATTGAACTTTTAAACTTCCACATCATTGCATTCTGTTTTTAA